>NW_006283148.1:342427-348600 GCF_000327345.1 Myotis davidii
GTCCCAGTCCCTTTCCGCGCGCGCGAGCCCCGGGTGAGCCCCGTACCTCTGTGCTTCTCTCCTGCAGCTTCTGTGGGTCTCAGTGTGCCTTTCCTTCCTTCTAGTTGTAGAGTTTACAGTCAGCCAGGCTTCCTGTGGTTCTGGATGAAGTCCGTATTGTTTCTCTGAGGTATTAATCAATTGTTGTGCGCGGCATTAATTTCCCGGTGTTTATCTCTGCCGCCATCTTAGTTTCTCCTCTAGCCAACATTTCTTGAATCCTTTGCCTTTACATCATGTCCATAAGACAAAAAGATGGCTGTAGATTACATCCCCATGACTTATTTTTTTTATAGTGGAGGTTTATACCTCTTATTCCCCTTACTTTAATTTTATTAAAGTTAAATGAATAAAAAAAATGTTAAAAGACAAAAGGATGGCTGAGCCATGGGTATAAGATAATTTCACTGTAAAACAGTAAGGATCTAAGGCTCATAAAGGGTCAAACCATAGTTTTTGATAACTAATTAGAGCAGATAAGTAATCAGTTCCCTAGTTCCAAACTCAGTTTCCCTCCAAATAAATTGATATTCTAATGATAACATGTCAAAAAGCATGTTACTTGAACCCCTTGTCCCCCTTCATCCCTCTTAGCTACACAACTGCTTGCATCCAAGAAAAAGCTGAGTGAATAAAAAAGCAAAAATGGTACTCCCAGAAGACTCATTGAAACACAATTTAAAATAGCCTCTTATTGTAATACTGGAGGCCCGGTGCATAAAAATCATGCACTAGGGTGGGTCCCTCAGCATGGCCTGCGCCCTCTTGTAGTCCAGGAGCCCTTGGGAGATGTCCGATTGACAGGGAGCAGGCCTAAGCCGTCAGTCAGACATCCTTAGTGCTGCCGTGGAGACGGGAAAGGCTTCCGCCACCGTCACTGCGCTCGCCAGCCATGAGCCCGGTTTCTGGCTGAGGGGTGCTCCCCCTGTGGGAGTGCACTGACCACCAGGGGGTAGCTCCTGCGTTGAGCATCTGCCCCCTGGTGGTCAGTGCGTGTCACAGAGACCAGTCGTTCCTCTGTTTGGTTGATTTGCATATTAGCCGTTTTAGTATATAAGACTAGTGGCTCGGTGCACGTATTCATGCACATTGAAAGGAAATTAATCAGAAAAAGGATTCATGTGGTAATTATGTTACTGCAAAAAATTACACGTCACAATAGTATATATAACCCCTAGCCAGTTTGGCTCAGTTGATAGAGCATCAACCTGTGGACTGAAGGGTCATGGGTTTGATTCTGGTCAAGGGCACATGCCTGGGTTTCAGGCTCAATCCTCAGGAGGGGGCATGCAGGAGGCAGCCGATCAATGATTCTCTCTCATCATTGATGTTTCTATCTCTCTCTCCCTCTCCCTTTCTCTCTGAAATCAATAAAAATACATTTTAAAAAATAGTATATATAATATAGTATTATAAAATTAAAACACACATGCAATTGGCACCAGCAAGAGCTTTATATGTATCGTGCATGTGCAAGTCAATGTTTATTTTTAAATTGCCAGTGTGCACCATATGTACCGACCAGTCGGTCAGTCGGATGGTCAGATAGACGGACAGTCAGCCACTTAGCCTCTTATATATATAGATATTTTAGTGAATTCTATTGAGGTATAACCTATATATATATAAAAGCCTAAGTGACTGAATGACCGAACAATCAACGCCTGGTCGACCAGTCGCTATGACGCACACTGACCACCAGGGCACAGACTCTCAACGCAGGAGCTGCCACCTGGTGGTCAGTGCACTCCCATAGTGGGAGCGCCGCTCAGCTGAGTGACCTGTCCCAGTGGCCCACCAGCTCAGCGGCAGCCACTCACTCCCTCAGTAGTCCTGCAGGTCCAATCTCTGGAGACAGGCCAGGCACCGACGGACCAGTGCCACCAGCCTCCTGGAAGTCGGCCTCGGGTACCATGGCCACTTCCCCTCCCTAGACGCTGGGCAAGTAAGAAATGATATGAAAGCGTCCACCAGGTGGCTCCCGACAACTGGTGTGAAGACAGTGGGATGGATCCAGATCCCTGGCCAGAAAGGGTGTCCCACCACCCACCCAAAGGGCCGATTGTGTCCCGGGACCCACCCACCTTCAGGAGAGGTGCCAGATACAGGGCTCATGGCTGGCAAATGATGCTGCAGTGGCATGAGCCCACAGCAGGCACAGCAAGGCCAGGATGAAGGGGAGCAGCAGGCAGGAGCCATAGGCAGCGTTGAACTGCGTGTTTCGGCCCGATCCCCATAGGCCACCCCAAGGGACCCCACTCGTGCACAAATTCATGCACCGGGCCTCTAGTCTATAATAATAGAAGGGTAATATGCTAATAAGACCAGATGTCCTTCCAGATGTCATTCAGGATGTCCTTCTGGACAAAGCCAAGACTGAGCAAAGCCCAGGTCCTGTGTGCCTACCTGCGGCCTGAGGGAAGCGATGGGTCCCGGGTGCCGGAGGGAAGCCGGTGCCGGCAGCAGGGGCAAAGACGGCCTACTCTTCCACAAATTTTCATAAGTTTCTTGGGTCTCTAGTCCCTCCCATTCCAGCCTTTGTCTGCTTTTTTGACACTTTAGATTTCTTGTTCCTTGAATTTCATATAAATGGAATCATGCAGAATTAATCCTTTGTGTCTGGTTTCTTTTGTGCAGTGAAATGTTTTTGGAGATGTACACATGTTGCTCTATGACTAACTTCAATCAGTTCAGCTTTCCCAAACTCCAGCCTCAGCCTTCTCAGCTCAGTGGCACTGCTGCTCCCTCTTTGAGTCTTCCTTCCCTGGGAAGTGGTCGGAGATTACCTTAATGCAGAGAGCTAAGGCGATAGGGCTCATCTCATCTATGTTCCTTCTGTCAGTGACCACAGATCTGCATTGTTTTCTGTCCAGTTTTAGAAGACAGTTATTTCATCTATTCATCCAGTTTTCTACCTGTTTACAGTAGAAGGTTAAATCTGGTTTCAGTTTCTCCATCATTGCCTAACATAGAAACCCTTTTTTTCTTTTTTTGAAAATTTAAAAATTTATCCAAATTGAAACATGTATAGGCCCATTACATAAGTTTATCAATTATCATGGCAAATAAGGTCTGAGAATCTAATAGTTAATAATACAATACTGTATACTTAAAAGTTGCTGAGAGTAGATCTTAAGCATTCTTAGCCTCCCTCACACACAGAGTTAACTATGTGAGATGAGAGATGAGTGAATTATCTTGATCTTGTTAATCATTCCACGATGTGTATTTATATCAACTCTTTAAATACATGTTCCACACTTTAAATACATACAATTATATTTGTCAAATAGTTCTTAATAAAGTTGGAAAAATTAATTAATTAATTGAATTGATCAGTTATCAAGATTTTGCATTTCATTTTGTAGTGGACTGAATGGTGACTCTCTGAAAGATATGTCCACACCCTAATTCCTGGAACCTGTGATATATGACAAAACAGACTATTATCTTATATGGCAAAAGATGTGATTAAGTTAAAGAGATTGAGAGGAGGCACTTACTCTAAATTACCCAGACGGACTGTAAATGCAATCCTATGTATCCTTGTTAGAAAGAGGCAGCGAGTTTTGACACAGAAGGGGAAGAGGCAGTGTGACCACGGAGGCAGAGACTGGAGTGACACAGCCACAAGTTAAGGATGCCTCAAGTCCATGGAAGCTGGAAGGAGCAAGGAATGAATTCCCCCCTAGAGTCTTTGGAGGAAGTGTAGCTTTACCAACACGTTGATTTTGGACTTTCGGCCTTCACAACTAAAAGAGGATACATTTTTGCTGTTTTAAGCCACCAAATTTGTTGTAATTTGTTTTGGCAGCCACAGGAAACTAATGCGTATTCTTTTCACTTCTTTTTTCTTGCTGAAGTATTTTAAAGCAAATATCAGCTCAAATGTTATCATTTAAACTCTTGTTCCCTCCTCTCACCCCCACTTCCTGTAAATAGGCGCTACCTCTGGGGTCCTGTTTGGATTCCAGCTCCCCTTTGCTGGCGAGAAGCTCCTATGTGGTGCTCTGGGCCTCATGCTTCATTCACATTAGCAGCTCACAGGCTCTGATTGTTCCTAATGCATTTTTAATCAGGCCCAGCTTTCAAATAAATTATACAATTTCTGCTTAAAGACAATTCCCAAATTAATTTTAAACCCATATTTAAAATGTGTCTTCTAAAAAAAAATAAAATAAAATAATGAAATGTGTCTTCTAGTCCAAGCATAAACAAACATAGTGTTTCAAATAATATTTGGTTTAGAAAACTATTCTCATTCACACTTACCAAAACTACCCCCAACCTTTCTTGCTTCTAACCTAGATTAAATGCCTCTAAGCATCTGTCTCCAGCTTTCACTGAGTAACTACTCAAGCTCCAAGGCCCCCAGAATAATCAAATAAAGTAGGAATAACTTAGACAACTATCAAATAACCTCCATTTTCCAAGAGGCCTATGGTTTGCAACTTTCAAGTGTGGATTTTTTTTTTTTTAAGTTTGGAGCTGCTCTTTAAAATCTAATACTTTTTTTAATTTTTTTTTTATTGATTTCAGAGAGGGAGCAAGAGAAACATTAATGAAGAGAGAGAATCACTGACCAGCTGCCTACTGCATGCCCCACACTCAGGATCGAGCCCGAAACAAGGTTTGTGCCCTGACCAGGAATCAAGCTGTGACCTCCTGGTTCATAGGTCAATAATCAACTACTAAGCACATCAGCCAGGCTCAAGTATGGATCTTCACATTTCCTCCTCAGTCACATTGTAATGATACAATAGAGATGGCCTGATGACTATCTCTCTCTTTGGCACTTTATTTCTGTTCCAAATCTCCATACCTGCCCCCTGGAAACTCAGAAATCCAACAGGTTCTTCTTTCTCTATAATTCGCTTCAAAATACCTCACTGCTGACCACCCCCCAACAAGGCTGCTGGGCCCAGTTTGTTTTCTGGTCCAACACCTAAGGACCAGATGAGATTATTTCAAAATGAACATTCTTCTGTATCATAAGAGAAGTGTACTACTGGACTAAGAGTCAAAGGGCCTAGGTTCGAGCCCTGGCTCGGCTCTTTGTGCCTTAAACTTTTTCTATGGGAAAGTTAATAGATGATAGAGGGTAGAGTATCCCACCCTGTGAGATGACCTGTGTTGACATTCATCCAGCAAAAATAATATTGACTCATATAGAAAGTTATCCAAATTTCATTAATTCTCAATTTGTATGATTAGATCACCTCAATTTTGTACTGTCGTACCTTTAGCATCTCTGTTAACATTGACTATTCTCTTTTCTTTAATATATTTTATCGATTTTTTTACAGAGAGGAAGGGAGAGGGATAGAGAGTTAGAAACATTGATGAGAGAGAAACATCGACCAGCTGCCTACTGCACACCCCCTGCTGGGGATGTGCCCCCGCAACCAAGGTACATGCCCTTGACAGGAATCGAACTCAGGACCCTTCAGTCCGCAAGGCCAACACTATCCACTGAGCCAAACCGGTCAGGGCTCTTTTCTTTTTAATTGTGATAAAACACACATCATACATTTTACCATATTAATCATTAAGAGTACAGTCCAGAATATTCACATTGTTGTGCTACCATCACCACCAGCCATCCACAGAACTCTTTTCACCTTAACAAATAAAACTTCATCCCCATTAAACAATAACTCCACTTTCTCAATCCTCCCCCCCGCCCACCCCCAGTCTCTGGCAACATCCCTTCTTCTCTCTCTCTCTCTGTGAATTTAACTACTCTAAGTACCTCACCTAAGTGAAATCATACAGTATCTGTTTTTTGTGACTAGCCTATTTCACATAGTATGATGTCCTCAAGGTTCATTAATGTTGAAGGCATGTGTCAGAATTTCCTTCCTTTTTAAGTATGAATAACATTCCATTGTGTTTAGCCATCTATCAAGGGGCATTCGGACCTTCTGTCTAATGCTGCTATGAACATAGTTGTAACATTGGCCATTCTTCCCTTTTAATGAAGAGATGGGGTGTTCAGTAGACTCCTAAACATCTAGCTTGAATTGAACATTAGAACATTGTCTTATTATTTTTTTCTTTATTGATTAAGCTATTACATGCGTCCTTATCCCCCCATTGCTCCCCCACCCCACCCCCCCCCCCTCATGCCCCCA
>NW_006283148.1:348671-349779 GCF_000327345.1 Myotis davidii
TTAGCATATTTCTCTCCAGGTCCATTCATGCTGTTGCAAATGGTAGGCGATCCTTCATAGTATTCCATTGTGTAGATGTACCACAGTTTTTCAATCCACTCATTTGCTGATGGGCACTTAGGCTATTTCCAAATCCTAGCTAATGTACATTGTACAATACATTGGGGTGCATATATCCTTTCTGATTGGTGTTTCTAGTTTCTTGGAATATATTCCTAGAAGTGGAGTTACTGGGTCAAATTTTTAGTTTTTTGAGGAAACTCCATACTGTTTTCCACAGTGGTTGCACCAGTCAGCATTCCCACCAGCAGTACGCAAGGGTTCCTTTTTCTCTACATCCAAGCCAGCACTTGTTGTTTGTTGATTTGTTGATGATAGCCATTCTGACAGGTGTGAGATGATATCTCATTGTCATTTTGATTTGCATCTCTTGGATGATTAGTGACTTTGAGCATGTTTTCATGTCTCTTGGCCTTCCTTATGTCCTCTTTTGAAAAGTGTCTATTTAGGTTCGTTGCCCATTTTTTGATTGGGTTATCTTCCTTTTGTTAAATTGTATGAGTTCCCTGTAAATATTGGAGATTAAACCCTTGCATTGTCTTATTTTTATTGCATATGTTTTTATGGTTTTATTTTCATGGCAAGCATATTAGTTTATGAGGGCTGCTCTAACAAAAATAAAAATAAAAACCACAAACTGGGTGACATAAGAAAACAAATGTAGCTTTTTGGTTTCAGCGGCAGAAGCAAGATGACCTTCAGCAGCGCAGCAACAAGGCGCACAGCAGTGGCTCCAAGACTTCCCACCTGCAAAGGCCAGACAGGGCAAGTGCGGCACAGGCGCAAGAAGCAATGTAACTGGAGTGCCAGGGCCAAAGGACAAAGCACCACTGGAACTGGTCACAGGCGGCACTAATAATTGTGTACCGCAGATTCAGGCATGGATTCCGTGAAGGAATGACACTGAAACCCAAGAGGGCAGCTGTTGCTGCATCCAGTTCATCTTAAGAATTTCAATGATTAGTCGCGCAATAAATGTCATGGTTTTAGGAAAAGAAAGGACAAGAAAAAGAGAAGAGAAGAGGAGAAGAGAGGGGAGGGGAGGGGA
>NW_006283148.1:349835-355627 GCF_000327345.1 Myotis davidii
AGGGGAGGAAAACCAATATATTGCCATATAGTTGTAGATGCTAGAGGTTCAAAACCAAGGTATTGGCAGAGCCATGCTCCCCCTGGGACTCTCGGTAGAGTCCTTCCGTGCCTTTTCCTAGCTCTTTGTGGTGACCAGCTGTCCTTGGCGTTCCTTGCTTGCAGCTTTACTCATCCAATCACTCTCTGCCCTTGTCATCACCAGACCATCTTCACATTGTCTTCCTTCTGTGCATATCTGTGTCTGCCCAAATGTCCCCTTTTCATAAGGACACCAGTAAAACTGGAGCAGGACCCACCCTAATGACTCCATTGAACTTAATTATCTCTGTAATGACCTTATTTCCAAATAATGTCAAATTTTGGGGTGGTGGGGGTTAAAACTTATCTTTTCAGGGGTCACAATTCGATCTATAACAACAATGAAAATTGGTTTCCCACTTAGATGGTGATATAGAGCAGCAGAATCGAAATCCCATAGTGACTAGATATCCATTATCAACTAAAAATGAACAAGTTCCCTTTTTTTAAAAATCATCAACCGAGGACATGTTCATTGATTTTAGAGAGTGGGGAAAGGGGAGGCAGGGAGGGAAAAAGGGAGAGAGGGAGAGAAACATCTATGTGAGAAAGAAACATCTATTGGTTGCCATATGCGCCCCAACCAAGGATCAAACCTGCAATCTGGGTATGAGTCCTGACCAGGAATCAAACCCACAACCTTTTCGTTTTGGGGCTGATGCTTCTACCAACTGAGCCACCCAGCCAGGACAACAAGCTCTCCTTTAACAGGCAGAAATTGCACATGGTTCCTTTTCACCTTAAATTTCCATTTTCTATTTCACTCCCCCCACAATACTGTAGCCTAATGCAGTGATTCTCAACCATGGGTGATTTTGTCCCACAAGGGACTTTTGGCAATATCTAAATACATTTTTGGTTGTTATAACTTGGTGGGGGTTGGGGGGGAGGGGGGATTGCTACTGGTATCTAGTTGGTAGGGGCCAGAATGCTCCTAATTATCCTTAAAAACACAGGAAAGATCCCTCGCCCCTCTACACAGCAAGAAGATGGCCATCTATGAACCAAGAAGCAAGTTTTCACCAGACACCAAACCTGCCAGAAGCTTGCTTTTGGACTTCCCAACCTCCAAAAGGTGACAAACACATTTCTGTTGTTCATAAGACATCTAGTCTAAGGTTCTTTTGTTATAGCAACCTGAACAGACTAGGACAGGGGTGGGCAACCTTTTTGTGAGTGCGTGCCCAAACCAGCAAAATCTCTGACTCAAAATTATTCTGCGTGCCAACCCTAATTTTTTGAGAACATGTTATGCCTACTTGATATCTCTTAAGGTGTACATATGTGAAGAACCTTGAAGAAATAATGAAATTCATTCGAGCGACAAAAACACAGTATATGATGATGAAAAATACATTTATTTTTTAATGTATATATGTACACTGATAGTCCAACAGAAAACTTTATGACTCCATTTGATATTATCAGTGGGACTTTTGCTGCTGCATCACTGTTGACAGAGATTTTACAGCTTGCCAGTTCCTTGTAATTTCACATTTAAGTCATTTAAATGTTCACATGTTCACAAAAACTGTAAATGGAAGATTATAAGAGAGGGTTTCACGTGCCAGCAAAAGTTACTGGCGTGCCATGTTTGGCACGCGTACCAGGGGTTGCCCACCCCTGGACTAGGACAATTTTTATTGTCTGAGACCATACAGTTCTAGGTGTTTTTTTTCTCAATTAATTATAATTATATCAGCATAATTGTATAAGTATACAGTTGATCAAAAAACTAAATATATTGAAAAGCATGATATATTTCAAACTTAAAAAGAAAAGCTGTACTGGAAACACACATCTTAGTAAGATGAATATGGCTTGGGCAGCTGGGACGAAGGGGCAAGACGGCGGCCGAGATTTCCGTGCCCCCGGGACCGCGGCCTTCCGGGCTGTCACCACTCCTGGGGTCCAGGCACAGCCCTGCTTATCCCGGCCCCGCGCCCACAGCCCCTCCTGCAGCCCAACAGCCGTGTCCTGGGTAACGCCCCCGCATGCCCTGCGTGGCCTCTGCCTAGCAGGCCGTCGAGCGCGGAGCAAGGGTGCCCCCTCGCGGGACGTTGCCGAAGTGCTATGGGTGCGCGACGGTGGCACGTGGACGGCTCTCAAGCAGGACAGCCACCGGGAAGGGAGTAGCAGCTGCCACTCATTTCACCACGGTCCCGAGACCCCTGCCCTCTAAGGCTCAGCTGACACTTCCAGGGAAAAGCTAGCGGATGACAGCTGCCACTTTCTCCTGCTTGGCTGGGCCACCGCTGTCGGGGGAGACCAGAAGCCTGAGCAAAGCAGAAGCAGAAGCACCTGTGACCTCAGGCACCTGGGAGGTGACTTCGTTCTGTGTAAGCATAGCACAAGGCACGAATCCTCCTGTGTAGAGGGCCGCCTGGGAGGCACCTAGGCATTTTCTTATAATTACTGTCAGCTGAACTCAGAGCATAGGCAGAGCCACGCCCTGGGAACATGCTTTCCCCAAGAAGGCTGGACATGTTAATCAGGCAGGGGCGGAACTATATATGTAAATCTAGGCCTTTAAAATAAACCTGCTGTGTGGCTCAGCCCGCTTTTTGCCGCCTCTCCATCAGAGAGGATGGCGCCCACCTGGCCCCAGCTTAAAATCTATTTCTGCATCTTGGTCTTTCTTTAATTTCTTAATCCCCAGCTCCTCCACTCAGCAAATGGACTGTTTCCTTTTCCATGCGGGACATGGAAAAGAGAGAAACAGCCCCCCACACTCCTGTGCTTGTCCTGAGCTGTCACCACAGTGCCTGACACAAACTTAAATATTTAACTGTGGTTGTTAAGTACAGCCTGCAGATATGTGAGAGGTTTTGAACGTGACTTTGCAGCTCCCCTCATCAAGAAGTTGAGTTTATTTCTCCACGTTTTGCCTCAGCTGAATATGACTTCTGGATAAAGGAATCTATGCCTGTTCCCAATTGAGGCCCCTAGAGGCCTGCGTGTTTCTGCTCCTTCTCTTAGAACCCTGAAGAGCTGCTCTGGGTACAGACTTGAGGTCACCTACGAGGAGGCAGAGACACACAGTGTGGTCCCTCTCCCAACGCTGGTCAGTAGTCCAAGCCACTCTGCTGACTTGCTGCACAGGTATGTGTGCCCAACCGAGACAGAGAGACCTGCTCGGCAAACCTGGCTCAACAAACCCCAGCCGTCACCCACAGAATCATGAACTAACAGTGATTGTTGTCAAATCATTAACCTTTGAAGTTGTTTGTTACACAGCAAAGCTCACCAATGCACTATGTGCTTGTGACCTTGAGGTTTGGATCAGTATTTCTGAGGCTGAGCTTGGCTTGCGTACAAATGGGCCATGCTGATCTGGAAAAGAGCAGGTTCTCATGTAATCAGAGAAGGAAGGAAGAAAACCCTTGCCCCCATTCCTGTCAAGCCATTTGATACTGAACTATGTAACCTTCTGAATATGTGGGGACTTGGGTCAAGTTTAATTAGCATATATTGTGACACTTTGGTTCTGTAGCTAAATTACTGTCACATTTTAAAAATAATAAAAATATTTTAAAAAGATGAATATGGCTGGTAACATTTTTAAGTTAACTCACATATCCATGGATGAATATTGTTTACTGATTGAATGAGACAGATTTAGCACCAATTCTACTTCTGTTTTTCATTTTTATAGATGTTACCTCTGAAAAACCTTGTTGACATAAGTAGATGAGAATCAGAATTTTCTTACAGTAATGATGATCTTTGAATTCATTGGAGTTCTACCTCAAAATGCACATAGTGATGTCTCCTCAGATCAGCAAGCTGAAAACTCAATTAGGTCTCTCTTCAATTGTGCCAAAACCAAAAGTGGAGAAACTCCTACCTTACACAATGACTCATTACCCATCAATACCAAAGCTGATATTTTCAATTGCCCATTTGTTTGGACCCTGGAGATTTTTATTCCCAGGGCAAGTCCACACACTAAAAACAATGGGGATAAGGGAGAAGGAAGGACACATTCTCATTGTTAGTAAAAAAGTACCTATGGAAGTTTAGGGTCTGAAAAGCAATTGCCTTAAAAGTATCCTTCCCTGAGTCCCTTTGTGAAGCCATTATTCCCTTCTTTGAAGATTACTAATTTCTTTTTACAATATGCTTATGTAAAACCAAAAAGAGTGGATTTTTTAAAAACTATATTTTATTGATTTTTTACAGAGAGGAAGGGAGAGGGATAGAGAGTTAGAAACATCGATGAGAGAGAAACATCTATCAGCCGCCTCCTGCACACCTCCTACTGGGGATGTGCCCTTGACCAGAATCGAACCTGGGACCTTTCAGTCCATAGGCCGATTCTCTATCCACTGAGCCAAACCAGTTTCGGCAAAAAGAGTGGATTTAAAAATATACCTTAACCAAAACGTAAAGTCGTGCTACATGTGGCAAATGTTAGCAGTGAGTGATGACTGAAGCACAGGAAATCTTGCCATGGTGAATACAGGACAGACTTTGACATCAAGCAAGCACCAATTTGAATTCTAGGGACCTTGCACTAGTCAGTTGCTTTACCACTTTGAGCCTCAGTTTCCTCATCTGTAAAGTGGCAACACCACCTGATCCCCTTGCTAGATGTAATAATTGTATCCTAAACCATTAAGATTCAGCAAATAATAAGGTTGCTTCCTACCCCAGAATGCTAGGAAATTGCAGAAGAAAAGTACTCATATGTAAGTGCATGAAGTGAATGCTGGGAAACACAAACGCTGTCTTGTTACACACCTCTCCTGCATGACAACTGCTCCACAGCAGGTGTCTTACCAGATAATAGCTACGCACCTTTGAAGTTACAACTTGAGGTTTATGACACTGCTATTAATATAATAAAAGTGTAATATGCAAATAGACCAAAGGGCTGAACAGCAGAATGACCATCCAGACAACTTTCTGGATGAAGCTGGGGCCGTAAGGGCCAAGCCCCTTGTATGAATTTTGTGCATTGGGCCTCTAGTGTACTTATACAAATTTGTTCCTCATGGGCCTAAGGCTGAAAGAAAAAAGTTTTTTGTTTTGTTTTTTAAACACATATTTTATTGATTTTTTACAGAGAGGAAGGGAGAGGGATAGAGAGTTAGAAACATCGATTGAGAGAGAAACATTGATCAGCTGCCCCCTGCACACTCCCCACTGGAGATGTGCCTGCAACCAAGGTACATGCCCTTGACCGAAATCGAACCTGGGACCCTTGAGTCCATAGGCCAACGCTCTATCTGCTGAGCCAAACCGGTCAGGGCAAGAAAAAAGTTTTAAATGAAAAACAGTCTTGTAGTTCAAGAGATTTGTGAAAATTAAAAAAGGAAAATAGTTGAACATGTCAACATAAAAATGAATGAATATAGCCATCAGATTCTAGAAAAATCAGCAGAGAACTATCAAACAGTATATAATTAAAGATTTTTAGAGTATCTAAATTAAGAATATACGAAGATCATGAAATGTCTATATTGTCTATGTGCTTCTTTCCTTTGTTATAGTGTTCTTACATAAAAATGGGATTTTTAAAATATTGTGCTAAGACAACACATAACAAGAGGTCTGATATTTTACCACACATAAGGTTTTTACCCCAAGACAGTGTTGCAGGTATTAAACTATGTGATAAAATACCCCAAAAAGGTGTTTAATTTAAGAGTTTTTTTAAATGCTATTCTATATAAAAAAGAGGTAATAGATCACCCAGAACCACATGAA
>NW_006283148.1:357406-361326 GCF_000327345.1 Myotis davidii
TGGGGGGCACTTAGGAGCGACCAGGTTAGCAGGGAGGAGGCAGTTGGGGGCAACCTGGCCAGCAGCAGGGGGCAGTTAGGGGTGACCAGGCCAGCAGGGGGGTTAGTTAGGGGGAATCAGACCAGCATGCAGAGGCAGTGAGGGGCAATCAGGACAGCAGGGAGGGCAGTTAGGGGCAACCAGCCAGGCAGGCAGGTGAGCATTTAGAAGCCAGTGGTCCAGGATTGTGAGAGGGATGTCTGGCTGCCAGTTTAGGCCCGATCCCCTGAGGGGTCCCAGATTGGAGAGGGTATAGGCTGGGCTAAGGTGACCCCCTGGTCATCAGGCCTCTAGTATTTTATAACAAAATATAAAATGAAAACATTTTACTTAATCTCGTCATACGTTGTTCTTAGTAAAATGCAATGATTTAATTTTTCATCCTTAATATTCTTCCTGTTATAAACATTAAAAATTCAATATATTAAATTTACATCATTTCTTGCAGAATTAATCTCTTCAGGAGACATTGTTTACCTGACTCCTTTAATCTAAGCACACATTGTCTGCCTTGAGTTCTTGTGGATATGCAGTCAAAATACATTCTCATTTTCAAAGTGTTCTGAGGTCAGTTAAGTTCGGAAGACATTAAATTAAACATTTAAAATCTGCCAGTATTCAAAAGAATTGACTAGATATATAATGACACAGCAAAACATCCATGCTTTATTGTCTGCAGAAAAATTGTAGCATAACATCAATAATCATTCTGTTTCTTAAAGGCTATATGTATGGATATTTTAAAAAATCAGAAAATATCTTCAAAACTGTTAGAAATGGTTATTTGGGGGGTTGAGGCTGAGAATGGAAGTGGGGTATCAGAAGGTTTTCAGATTTTTATACATATTTGTGTTGAATATATTTACAATGTGCAGATATTATTTGTATAAGATTTTATTCTTAATTATAGTCAATTGGGAATGTAGTTTTAGCAGTAACACAATCAAGTCAATGGTGATAGTTACTTTTACAAGTGGAGTCTCTACCCCACCAGTGTGTTTGAAACTTGCCTGAAGGAATTTGAGGACATCTACTCAAAGGCCTGCACCAAAGTCTCTGAGTCCAGGGGCTGTCCCACTGCCAGGAGCAATACTGTGGGCATGCAGGGCTCCCTCCACTAGTGCTTCTCAAGCAGCCAGGGTGCCAGAGCTGAAGTACTGGGCAGAACTGCAGGGCAACCATTTCAGGGGAGAATCCCAGGATCAGCTCACTCAAAATGAAAGAAAGTCCATTTCATTCCATTTAGAAATGTGTAGATGGTTCCTAGCTTTTAAATTTCTGATTTGAATTATTTCCCAGCCTAAAATTTGTTTTCTCTGCAACAGCAGTTCTGCTCTGTAACAGTCATATTCTACAGACTCTCTAATTTCCATGTTTCTTGGTTAAAGTGTCTCCCAAACTTGTCTGATCACAAGAATCACCAGAGATGTTTGTCATCCTATCTAATAATAGACAAACATGGTAATTGATCGTACCTTTGCTATACCTCCCATTGACTAATCAGCGTGATATGCAAATTAACTGCCAACAAAGATGGTGGCTAATTTGCATACTGCAGGCAGATCCCGCTGCGCCACCCCACCTGAGACTGGTGGCAGCGCGATCCCCAGCCGCTGGCCGCCCCAGCACAAGATCCGGGCCTGCTGTGTGCAAGGCGAGGCGGGGCGGGGTGGGCGGGCCAGGCGGGGTGGGATTGGGTGTGCCATCTGCCATGAGGGGAGTGGGCCTAAGCCAGCAGGTGGTTATCTCCAGAGGGGTCCCAGACTGTGAGAGGGCACAGGTTGGGCTGAGGAACACCCCCTCGCCCCCACCAGTGCACAAATTTTTCTGCACCGCGCTTCTAGTAAATAAATCCTATCTAATAAAAGAGAAATATGGTAATTAGCGTGTGACCGCTACCCTTCCCATTCGCTAATCAGGGCGATATGCAAATTAACTGCCAGCCGAGATGGCGGCCAGCATCCAGGCAGCTGGAAGCGAACATGAGGCTTGCTTGCTTCAGTGACAGAGGACTCCAATGTTCCTCGCCTGCTGCTGCCAGCCTCTGAGCTGCAACTCTAAGCAACTATGTTACAAATATAGAAGCTAAACAAACCCCCAGAAACCTGCTTTAGTTGCCAGGCTTCAGCCAGCAGGATCGTTACATTGTTTCAAATACAGAAGGTAAACAGGCCAGAAACCTGCTTTCAGCAGCAGAGGCCTAAGAGCTGGAGCCTCAGAGCTAAAGCTGATGCAGAATAGAAAAAAAGAAAGAAAGAAAAAAAGGAGCAGTTGGGAGCTTCAGTCACCCGCCAGCCTGAAAACAGCCCTCAGCCCCTCCCCCAGACTGGCCAGGCACCCAGTGGGGACCCCCACCCTGATCCAGGACACCCTTCAGGGCAAACCAGCTGGCCCCCACATGTGCACCAGGCCTCTATCCTATATAGTAAAAGGGTAATATGCCTCCCAGCACCGGGATCAGCGTGACAGGGGCAGCGCCCAAACCCCCTGATCGCCCTGCGTCTCTGTGTATGACAGGGGGCGGGGCCACAACCTCCCTATCCGCCCTGCTCTGTTCGTGACAGGGGAAGGCACCCCAACCCCCTGACCAGCCCTGCTCTGTGCCTGATAGGGGGGAGCTCCCCAACCCCCTGATTGCCCTGCAGCTCTGTGTGTGACAGGCTGTGGTGCCCCAACCCCCTGATCAGCCCTGCTATGTGTGTGACAGGGTGTGGCACCCTAACCCCCCCGACCCCCCCAAGGGGCCCTGCTCTGTGTTTGACAGGATAGAGCCATAACCTCCCCATCAGCCCTGCTCTGTGTGTGACAGGGGGCGGTGCCCCAATTCCCCTATTGACCCTACTCTGTGAGTGACAGGGGTGTGTTCCCCAACCCCCTGATGGCATCGCAACCTCCCAATCTGCCCTGCTCTGTGCATGATGGGGCGGCGCCCCAACTCCCCAATCGACCCTGCTCTGAGCCCAACCAGGGGCTGTACCTAGGGGTTGGGCCTGCCCTCTGCCACCCGGGAGCAGGCCTAAGCCAGCAGGTCATTATCTCCCGAGTGGTCCCAGACTGCGAGAGGGCACAGGCCTGGCTGAGGGACCCGCCCCCTCCCCTCCCGAGTGCACAAATTTTTGTGCACCGGGCCTCTAGTAAATAAATAAGATTCCAAGTCCCCAGTCCCCGATCCAGACCTGATTATTTAGAATCTCCAAGGTACTTTTAAATCACCCAGGTGATTCTCATGATCAAGTAATTTTGAAAACTATTGCCTTACTTAAAGGAATATCTTAACAGAATCTTAAGCCTTTGTAACCAGATGAATTCTGGAATGTTCTAGGCCAGAGGTTTCATGGTCCAGCACTTGGCAGAACCACCAGGAATGTTCACTGAGCCATAATTTCTGGGCTGAACCCCACTTTCTGATACAATGATTCTGGGGTGGGATAAAAGAATTTGCCTTCTGAACAAATTCTCATAGGTCTCTGCTGCTCACCCAAGGATGGCACTTGGAGAACCACTGTTCTAGTCCACATTGTCTCAAATTGTTTTTAACCACAAGCCACAATAGGAGAAAGATTTTATATCATTACCTAGTATTCACACATATTCATCTGAAAAGTTTCACAGATAATACTTAATTCTTACTGTGAGCAATACACTCTAATATTTTATTTCACTCTTTAAAAATACACTAAATTTGGGGGAGAACCAAGATGGCAGCTAGGTTAATGCCGGAGATTGCTGCTTCGAACAACCAATTCAAATTACGCCTGAAACAGGCAACGGACACCATCCAGAAACACAGGAGGGCTGGCTGAGTGGAAATTCTACAACTAGGAGTAAAGAGAATATCATACCCAGACTCAGAGGAGGCGCAGTGCTGAACTGAAATTCTC
>NW_006283148.1:362800-367402 GCF_000327345.1 Myotis davidii
CTAAAAAAAAAAAAAATACACTAAATTTATCACAAACCAAAAAAAATAAGTTGCAACCAGTAATTTGAAAACACCAAATCTAGCCTAATCTTTGAAAGGTATAGATCAGTAATCACTTTTTTCTTATTGTTGACAGCATTACAGATTTCCCCCATTTCTTACCCCCTTTGCCACCCTCCACCCAGCCCCGTCCAACCCCAGGCCTTCCCCACACTATTTTCTCTGTCCATGGGTCATTAACAGTATAACATTTTTGAGCATATACTTCCAAAAATTGTACATTTATAAACAAAGTAATTGTATTCTGTTGGTCCTAATATCAAATACTAGTAAAGCTTAATATTTTTCCTTGCATTTCAGATGGGGAAAAAATATAAGTAAAGGTTCTAACATTTTCTCCAGCTGCCAGTGGCTCATCTTGGCACAGGCTCCAGGGACGCGCACTCCAGGGATAGGTGCTCCAGGGAATGTGTGCTCCAGGGGCACCTGCTCCAGGGACTCATGCTCCAGGGACTTGTGCTCCAGCATCAAGACTCAGACACCCAAAGACATTCTATGAGTATCTCAAGGTCACACAGCTGCTTACAATGAGGCAATTTTGTTCTTGTTTTAAAGTTCTTACAAGTAAATAGGTACAGTGGGGCCTTGACTTATGGGTGTCCCGACTAACGAGTTTTTTGAGATACTATCTGTCTCTCAGCCTATTTTTTGCATTGAGTTGATAATTTAACGAGCTCTTTAATGAGCTCCTTAACGAGCTCGGTCTCGGAACAAATTAAACTCATAAGTCAAGGCCCCACTGTACTTGTTAAATAAAAAGACAGTGTTAGCTTTTTGGGGATTTTTGTTCCATTTTTTAAAATCCTCAGTTGGTATAGGACGAAATGTGAATACTGTTGTATTTTTATCAAAAGACTACCAGTTTTCATGTGATGTAACCTCATAGAAGCCTCACATTACCTATGAGATGGGCTTTCCTGAAACAATGAGTCTAGTTCCAGTACCCTCATTACTTTCTAGTTACAGTGACAGTTGTGCCAGACAGTTTGCTAGACATTTCATGGGAATAGTAAGACCCTCCCAGAGAAGTTCTGCACACACCTGGGATCTGGCTCCTCATTTCACTGCATCCAGTTCCTGGGAAAGAAGGAGAAGTGAGCTACAGACACAGGGCCATTTCCCCTCTTTGTGGTGAGTTGTAATGACTGAAACTTTGGGATCCCTCGAGAGGCAGGAAGCAGGGTCTGCTGTTACCCCTGTTCCCCAAAGGGAAATTCTTTGTTCCAATCAGAGAACATCTTCACAGGGCTCTAATTAGGTATGCAGGCATGAGCTGTGGCTCTTGCACACACATAGACAATAGATTTGATTGGCAATGTATGGCCACTAGAATTATTGTAACTTTCAATGGAATGAAAACCCCTAACTTAAAAAAAAAAAAAAAAAAGACATAAGGCTGCCTGGCTGTTTCTGAATAATAAATAGCTCATCCCCAAAGCAAGCACTTGTAAAGTTACAAAGAGGGGACTTGAAAATCTCAAGTGGTTTCTTTATAGGGGTGAGAAATTTTTCACATGTAAAAGGGCATTTTTGCTTTAAAATTAAACTTTGAAGTTTTCAAATAAAAGCAGACCCAATTCCCATTCCAGAAAGGGGATGCTTGGAGGTTAGTCAGCCTTTGAAAGAGCTCTGTGGGGCTGCTGACCCGTATCCCCTCGATGCCCAGGGATAAGAAGGATCAAATGGTGTTGACCCCAGGACAGACAGTCTCCCCAGCACCCCCAGCTCAGCCTTCCCCATGCCCTGTGTTTCACTCTGTGTAGGCCTGTCTGTGTCTGCTGTTCTTCCTTCCTCTTTTTTTCTGACTGTTTTTCTCTACTTCATCTCACCCATCTTCTAACTGGCAAAAAATGTAACATGGAAATACGTTTGCTTTTGTTAAACTTATTAAAAATACAGAGGTTTCCCAATTTCAAATCATTCATTGATTTGAACACATTATGGTTCCCTTTGAAAATTGTGTTTGTTTTGAATTGGCATGCAGCTTTGATTTAGGTGGTTTTATTCCCTGAGAGGTCAGTGGCTCACTCACAGACAAAAAAGTAATTCTTCGTGCTCCTGACTTAGCTTAAGGAATTGTTCAGTTAAAGAAGAAGAGCCCTAGCTAGTTTGGCTCAGTGGATAGAGTGTTGGCCTGTGCACTGAAGGGTCCTGGGTTCGGTTCCAGTCAAGGGCATATGCCTATTGCTGGCTCAATCCCCGGGGGTGTCAGGGGGGGGCGGTGTTCAGAAGGCAGCCAATCAATATTTCTCTCTCATCATTGATATTTCTGTCTCTCTTGCCCTCTCCCTTTCTCTATGAAATGAATAAAGATCTACTTAAAAAAAAAAAAAGCCAGCCAAAACCGGTGTGGCTCAGTGGATAGAGCGTCGGCCTGCGGACTGAGGGGGCACAGGGTCAGTTCCGGTCAAGGGCATGTACTTGAGTTGCGGGCACATCCCTGGTGGGGGATGTGCAGGAGGCGGCTGATCGATGTTTCTCTCTCATCGATGTTTCTGGCTCTCTCTCTCTCTTCCTTCCTCTCTGTAAAAAATCAATAAAATATATTTTTTAAAAAAAGGCAAAAGACATACATGGAATACATTAATTAGTTTTGTGTGATCTCCACCTGGTGGCTGGAAATCAGAACACAAGCCCTTAATGGAACTTGAAAAAAGACCCATTTCAGTTCCTCTGCAGACACAGAATCCACAAATAGTGAGGGTACACTGTGTTTCTTTAATGTCAGTGTCCCTGCTGGACTGTGAGCCACACAAGGGCAGGACCTGTGGATCTGCCTGTTCCTCAGGGTACAGTGCCTTGCCTGTAGTCTACAACAAGTGTACTGTAAACAAACAAATCAGCACAAGACACTTTACACAGTTCCATTTCTAATGTCTTTCCTATTGTTATAGTTCTTTTAATATACCATAATTATATTTTACATATATTTTTCATATTTAATGTTACAGAGAAATCAGGATGAGTCATATAACTTGACTGTGTCCTGTTTTGTCTTCAGGCAGCAGCTGTGGCATCGCTGTGCCATTAACTTGGCCATGACTGTCCATATTCTCTTCTGCTGAACTGTTTCATTGTCCTATTGGATGTGTTAAGCTTTACTGCCCTTTAAAATGTCTTCAAGTGCTTAAAGCTCTTTTTGAATTTGTCCAGCAGATAGGTCTTCTGGCTTTTACAGGAAGGCCCTAAAAATAATAATGATAAAATAATAAATTAAAATGTCTTCAAAATTTTTACACTGTGATACACCCATCGAAGCAAAAAGTCATTTTATGCAAAGAGAGGCCTAGTAGTGAAGATGTGAGACTTAAATTTGATATTTGCAAAGTAAATATTTCTTGTTGGAGAAATTACTGTAACTTTATGTTTTTGGTTTTTTGCAAAGCATTAATCAAGTGCTTTAGAATACCTAAAAAAGGAAGATACACATAAGCACATGAAGAGGAGTTCCATTTAGTTAAAGAGATATATGTAAAAGACTGCCTGTTACCTTTCTACTCAACAAATGGTGTGTGACCAGGAGTATCAGCATTATCTAGGAGTTTATTAGAAATGCAGAATTTTAGCCCCACCCTAGACCTACTGAGTCAGAATCTGCACTCCATAGTGATTCATGTGCCCAGTCGAGTTTGAGAAGCACTAGTATATCACACGCCAAGAAATGACCTGAATAAACTTGGCAATTTTGCCAAATCCCTCAGAACAGATGAAGGAATTGTCAAAGTAATGAGAGATTACTGTATTAGGACTTTGCTGAGGCACTGTGGCATAGAGTAATTGGCAGCATTCTTTTTTGTTCTTAGTGATACAGGCATGCCTCAGAGACATTGCAGGTTTAGTTTCAGACCACCACAATGAAGTGACTCATAATCTTTTTCTAGTGGAGGGTCTTGCCTTTAATTTGCAAACAAAGCAACATCTGTGAAGCACACCAAGTACAAGAAAACAAAGTATTCCTCTGTATAAAAATAAAGGTCCTTCCTATAATCAGTGGCATCTTAGATTTGATTAAATGCAGTACTATTAGTTCCAAGACCTTTTTTGCTCTAAATTATCATGGTCAGGTGTGGAGACCAAAAAGGAGATAATGTGTCACAACTTATAGTCATTGAAGCAGCAAGCTCTCAAATCAATAACGTTTTTCAGTTTCAGCTCTAGGACAAGCCCAGGTTAAAGCATCTATGAAGCAGAGAGAGACAAAGGGCCATTCTTTGGGGAGAAGAAAGATAATAAGCTACATCTTCACAGGTGATCAAAGTACATGAAAGAAATACTACTATGATTGAAGATTGAAGGTGGGATTTGAAAGGTAGAAAAGAAAAAAATATGTAAAACTGCTCTTTTTGAGAGGTAAATTGTCTTTAAAATTTCCATTAAAAATGTTACAAAGAAAAACCAAGATGGCGGCATAGGTTAACTCCGGAGATTGCTGCCTTGAACAACCAATTCAAATTACACCTAAAAGACAGAACGGACATCATCCAAAACCACAGGAAGGCTGGCTGAGTGGAAATTCTACAACTAGGAGGAAAGAGAATATCA
>NW_006283148.1:368718-370768 GCF_000327345.1 Myotis davidii
TATGGATGAGGACAGTGGGTGGGGAGTGAGGGCGGAGGGTGGGGTGGGAACTCGGAGGAGGTGAGTTATGAGGGGAAAAAAGAGGAACAAATGTAATAATCTGAACAATAAAGATTTAATTAAAAAAAATAAAAAATAAAGAGAAGTCCCTATAACTACAAGCTGTAAAAACCAGCGGGAATTGTGGCGGAGTGACACAGAGGCTGCCGAAGATGCAGGTGTTCCTCTTAAAAGGCTGGGCAGGAATGTACTCAGACTCTATATCTCTGAGCTCCAGTACCAGGCATCTCTGGGGGACCCAGACACATACAGGGAAGAACTGGACTATCTGACATCAGGACTGGAACTCAGGGGTGGCTTTCTCCCAGACAGGGGTGCTCACAGGGGTCATTGTTCCTGCACTGGGACCTCCCCTGTTTCAGGGCTGACTGACAGCCATATCTGAGTTTCTGTCAACCTGGAGCACACGGTTTGCTCCACCCTGGTGATTCCCTGATTCCCTGCCCCATCCAATTTGCAGCCCCATCCAAGCTGTTTGCCCCATCCAAGCAGCTTTTCCATATGAATGGCTCAGGCTTTGGAATTTGCTGAAATCTCTCAAACAAGCAATAATAGGCCTAAGACCCAGCACTAGCAGCAGTCCAAGTTGCTTCACAGCTGGGCCTCACTTCCTATACAGCAGCTCTCCCACTATAGTCACAGCTGATCCTCACAGCCAATTGGCCTGGAGGTCAAGTCCTCCCAGACATTTCAATAGCAATCAAGGCTCAACTACAAGACTGCACACAGCCCACACAGGGGTGCACCTAGAGTGCCCAGCTCAGGTGACTGGGGAGGCTGAACCACTGGGCCCTACAGGATACCTACTACACAAGGCCACTCTACCAATTCCAGGAGACATCGTAGCTCTACCTAATACATAGAAACAAACACAGAGAAGCAGACAAATTGCAGAGACAAATAAAAGGTCACAAATGAAAGAAAGGGAAGTAAGTAAACTATTGGGTACAGAGTTGACAACCATGGTTATAAGGTTACTCAAGGATCTTGATGAGACTTTCAAGGATCTTAGTGAGAATGTCAATGACTTGAAAAAAGACCAGTTAGAAGTTAAGGATACACTAACTGAAATAAAGAACAATTTACAGGTATTCAGCAGTAGAGTAGAGGATTCCTAGAATCAAATCAATGATTTGGAATATGAAGAAGAAAAAAAAAATCAGAACAGCAAATAGAGGGAGAACCAAGATGGCATAGGTAAACACCTATACTCACTGTCTCCCACAACCATATCAAAATTACAACTAAAATACAGAACAACTATCATCCAGAACCACTGGAAAGCTGGCTGAATGGAAGTACTACAACTAGAGAAGTAAAGAAGAAAGCACACTGACACTGGTAGGAGGTGTGGAGTCACAGAACGGTGGTCTGGTCTGGCACCCAGGTGTGCTGCTTTTTTAATCTGGAGGGAGATCACCTCTGCAGAGGCTGCCAGGATGAGCGAGGGGTCCCATCCCCACACCAGACCCTCAGTCCAGGGTTCCAGAGCTGGGGAAAGAAGTCCCTATGGGCAGTAAGAACTACGGACTATGAAAACCAGTGTGGATTGGGGCTGAGTGACACACAGACTGCTGGATACCTAGCTGCTCCTCTTAAAAGGCCAGCACCACAAACTGAATTTACAAGTTCCCACTTCCTCTGAACTCCAGTGCCAAGCAAGGCTCTGGGGGACCCAGACACATATGGGGAGAAAATGGACTGTCTGGAATCAGGGCAGGAACTCGGGAGCAGCTTTCTTCCAGATGGAGGTGCTTGCAGTTGTCATTGTTCCCATGCTGAAACCTCCCTGGTGTAGGGCTGACTGGCAGCCATTTCTGTTTACTCTGCCCTGGTAATTCCCTGAGACCCCGCCCCACCCAATTTACAACACCAACCAAGCTGTACACAGTGGCTTTTGCATATGAATGGTCTGTCCTTTCTCAGGCTAAAAATCTGTCAAACAAGCTGCAGTTGGGTCAGGGAGCCCCAAACCTATCAATAAAAGGCC
>NW_006283148.1:371519-378773 GCF_000327345.1 Myotis davidii
CCAAAAATAAAATTGCAAAAGCAAAAGACAAAGAGAGAATCTTAAAATCAGCAAGAGAAAGAATCAGTTACCTACAAGGGAGTACCCATACGACTGTCAGCTGATTTCTCAACAGAAACCATGCAGGCCAGAAGGGAGTGGCAAGAAATATTCCAAGTGATGAATAGCAAGAACCTACAACCAAGATTACTCTACCCAGCAAAGCTATCATTCAGAAATGAAGGTCAGATAAAGAGCTTCACAGACAAGAAAAAGCTAAAGGAGTTCATTACCACCAAACCAGGATTATATGAAATGCTAAGGGGTATTCTTTAAGAAGAGGAAGACAAAGGTAAAGATAAAAATTATGAACAACAAAGTGACAACAAATACATATCTATCAACAAGTGAATCTAAAATTCAAATCAATAAAAAATCTGATGAACACAATAAACTGGTGAATATAATAGAATCAGGGGCATAGAAAGGGAGTGGACTGACAATTCTCGGGGGAAAGAGGGTGTGGGGAGTGTGGGAAGAGATTGGACAAAAATCTTACACATATGGATGAGGACAGTGGCAGGGGGGTAAGGGCATGGGGTAGGGGAGCTATGGGGGGAAAAAAGGAGGAACATCTGTAATAATCAGAACAATAAAGATTTATTTTTTTAAAAAAAGAGTAATCCTACCGGGGCGAAATCTGATAGACACTACCTATCAAGATCAACATCAATAATTATATCACATTAATAGTAAGTAGCTGTATCCTAGCCAGTTTGGCTCAGTGGATGGAGCGTTGGCCTGTGGTCTGAAGGGGCCCGGGTTCAATACCAGTCAAGGGCACATGCCTGGGTTGCGGACTCGATCCCCAGTAGGGAGTGTGCAGGAGGCAGCCAATCAATGATTCTCTCTCATTGATGTTTTTATCTCTCTCCCTTCCTCTCTTAAATCAATAAAAATATATATATTTTAAAAAACTATATTGAAATATAACAAAAATTCAGGTGTTAGTTAAAATATGTTAGTTAAAATAGACAAACATAATGACAGAAAGATTGAACACAGCCCAATTGTTGTAATTCAGTTGGTTGAATGTCATCGCCAGTTTGATTCCTGGTCAGGGCACATGCCTGCGTTGCAGGCTCAACCCCAGTAGGGGTCGAGCATGAGGCAGCCAATCAATGTTTCTCTCACAATGATGTTTCTCTATCTCTCCCTCTCCCTTCCCTCTCTCTAAAAAAATCAATAAAAACTCTTTAAAAAATAAAAGAAAGACTGAACACAAAAGCAAGGAAAAAGATACTACACAAACAGCATCCAAAAGAAAGATGAATATGTATAGATATATTCAACAAGAAATTTCAACATGAAATGTATATTAAATACTCATTATTAAAGATTAGAATTGATACATAATAGAAAAAAACTATCAAAAAGGTATAACTTAAACATACCTAATTAGCCTCAAAGTATTTAAAGCAAAAATGCATAGAAATAAAATACTAGGAGAAATTTACAAACCCATAAACTTCTATCAAGAAGTATAAAAACTATTAAGAATCTGTTATTTAAAGTTATAATTAGCCTGGCCAGTGTTGTTCAGTGGTTGAGTGTCAACCCATGCACCAGGAGGTTGATGGTTTAATTCCCCATCAGGGTCAGGGCACATGACCAGGTTTCAGGCTCAGTCCTCAGCGGGGAGTATGCAGGAGGCAGCCAATCGATGTTGATGTTTCTCTCTCATCCATGTTTCTACCTCTTTCTCCCTCTCCCTTCCTCTCTTTCTTTAAAAATCAATAAAATATATTTTTAAATATAAATACATAAAAATAAAATTATAATTAACAATTTGATCAAAGTACACAGAACTAGTACCAAAAACTAGAAAATACACATTATTATTTTCAATCATATACAGGGGTGGACAAAAATAGGTTTATAGTTGTTCATATGGAAAAAGGCATGCAGGTTATGATTATTACAATAGCGTTATTAACTCTGTGTTTCATGTATTCACAACTGCCCACCCGGTTTAGTACATTATAAAAAGTAACCACATAGGGATACAGGCTGGGAATATAAAAAAGAGCAACCTTAATAAAAAGGAATTTGATGATACCTAACTGAATTTATCCTTTAACCCAGAAATCTCACATCTAAAAATTTATCCCAAAAATACATGTGCAAAAAATATGAAAATATATATATACATATATAATTATGTATATGTGTATATACACACATATATATATACAGAAATATATTCCAGTTCAGTTTGTAATAGCAAGAAGACTATAAAACAACCCAAATGTCCATGAACAAGTTACTGGCTAAATAAACCATTGCACATCCTGATCATGCAACTGTAAGAAATGAGGCGTGTCTGTGTACTGATATAGACTGATGCCCAGCATATATAGTTTTTATTTTGTTTTCCAGAATATAGTTTAAGTGAAAAAGCAAAGTGAAGCATATGTATGCAATGCTACATCATTTGTATGCATATGTATGCATTACTATCATTTACCTGAGAAAGTAATGGTATCTATACAGTGGGGCCTTGACTTATAAGTTTAATTCGTTCTGTGACCGAGCTCGCAACTCAGATTACTTGTATGTCAAACCAATTTCACCATTAAAATTAATTGAATGCTGGGCTGATGTTGTGGTGTTCACTGTGATGTTCGCTGCACCAACTAGCGATGGGGTATCTGAAGCTGGCTCATAACCCGAATTTTAGCTCGCAACTCAAAGCAAAAAATCGGCTGAGAGATGGCTCGTATCTCGAAAAACTCGTTAGTCAGGCCACTCATTAAGTCAAAGCCCCACTGTATATCTATACCCATGTCTATATCTATATCTCAATATAAAGGGAATCCAAAAAAATGTATGCACACTGTAATTATAAATGCCTTTACAATTATTCAAAGTATGTGTATACATTTTTGGGATATCTTATCTATCCATGGAAGAATAGAAAAAAATTTTAATCTATAACCCAGTAATTTTTTCCTAGGCTTATACCAAAGAGAAAACATATATCCGCACAGAAACTTGAACATGAGTGTTCATAGCATTCGTAATAGCCCCAAATGAAAACAACACAAATATCCATCAACTGATATATAACTAATTGTGTTATGAAGCAGGGGGTCTCTCGGGGGTGAGGATGACGGAGCCCCAACACGCTAGGGCATCTGCATGCACGACTCCGGGACCAGGTTCATTGACGCAGATCTGTTTTATTGAGGAACTACAGGGGTATATATAGCATGAGGGGACCAATCAGAGGGAGACACGTTGCTATAGGTGACCAATCAGAGGGAGACACATTGCTATAGGCGACCAATCAGAGGGAGACACATTGCTATAGGCGACCAATGGCTGAAAGGCTGGGGTACTATGCACATGGCTCCAGGAGTTAGTTCAGGTGGGCATTGCTACTTCCTGGTGTGCCGAGGAAGCATGTCATGGTGAATGAAGAGATAGAAGGGTGGCCTTATAGACGGGTAAAAGGAGTAGCAGAGGCACGTGCCACTGGAAACTGGGAACACCAACTGGTATGAGAACGCCAGGGTGAGGTATCACAGTCCACAGTCCTTATCTGTGTGCACCCGTGCTATAAGCTGTGATGATAGCACACATTAATAAGAATAACATTCCTGCGGACGGGTTCCCCTCTGGCGCCATGCACGCGGCTTGGTCTTGTAGAGCTTTGATGTCACCCCAGGTAATGGGGTGAGCTCATCGGTGTCTAGGTCGTCTCCGCCGTCGGGGCTGGTTCTCTTCTATGGTCAGGTCCTCCATTTCCTCCATGGGGGGCGATGGTGGCAATCTACGGCTCATCGCTGGTGGTGTAGGGTTTGACGTCACGAGCAGGGATCCACACGGGACTTTTGTCGCCTTCTGGAAAAATAGAAGCAAACCCTTTCCCCTGGGTTAAGAGTGGGTCGGGGCCTTTCCAGGCTCCGGTGAGTGGGTCTCTCCACCGGACCAAAGGAAGAGGTGTTGGTATGTCCCGGAGTCCTCCCCAGTGTTTATACATAGGGGTTAATCCATGCTCATCAAAATGAAAATAATTGAGGGTAGTTAAGGCTTGGGTTAACAGTGTATGAGGATTTCTCCCTATCACTCCCCCTTTTTCTTTAATCAGTTGGGCCTTGAGTTCCCTGTGTAGTCTTTCCATAATTGCCTGTCCCTGGGGGTTATAAGGGATGCCCATGGTATGCTTGATGTCATGTGATTTTAAGAAGTCTTGAAATAGAATGCTGGTGTAGCATGGTCCATTGTCAGTTTTACCTCCCACGGGAATCCAAGGATGAGAAAGACAGCCTTGAAGGTGGCAATGCTATGTTTGGCTTTTTCCCCCGTTTGGGCCTGGGCGAACGTAGCTCCTGAGCAAGTATCTATGACTGTGTGGACATATTTCGATTTGCCAAATGCTGGGACATGTGTGACATCCGCTTGCCATATGGCATTGGGCTGTAGTCCTCGGGGATTGGCCCCTCTGGGGTGTAAAGGCCCGAGGGTTAGTAGAGGACCGCAGGATCGGCAAGCACGTATGAAGTGCTTGCACTGAGCTAGGGGCAGATGGGGGAAGTGCTTATGGAGAGAGGAGGCTGACATATGAAATTTGGTGTGTAGGAGTCTGGCCTCTTCTATAGGTTGTAGGGTAAGAACTAGCTTGTCCGCTTCTGCGTTGCCTAGGGAAAGTGGGCCTGGTAGGCCAGTATGAGACCGTAAGTATTGGATATACCAGGGCTGTTTACGGTTCTCTAGGATGTCCTTTAGGAGTTGGAGGCTCTGATCTAGCAGGGTATCTTTAACTCTTAAGGTGGAATACCCTATATTTTTTGCCGTATGCACTGCGTAAGCACTATCTGAGAATAAATTGACTGGACTATTTTGACAGTAGAGAAGGGCATATATTATAGCTCTGAGTTCTCCTACTTGTGCTGAGCCTTGATAGGGCCGGAATGTCAGATAAGGGGGTAACGGTTTTTCCTTGCGGACCTCAGTGGGTCGAATCTTTTTCAAGACCTTCTCCCAAGTGGAGGGGTCCCAAATGGGGGCCTCGATTAACCACAGATTGGACTGTAATAGATATTCCCAATAAGTTTGGAGTTCCTTTTCAGAGATCTTAACTTGCCTGCTCTGCAGTACGGCGTGGAGCGTGCGCACTTGTGGCGCTCTCCCCGAAGGGGGAAAGTTTACCATTTTACTGTAGAGGGTCGCTCACCAGTCCAGCCATTCCGGGGGCCCCACGTTCGGGTGCCAGATGAAGCAGGGGATCCCTCGGGGGGTGAGGACTACGGAGCCCCAACAGCTAGGGCATCTGCATGCACGACTCCGGGACCAGGTTCATTGACGCAAATCCATTTTATTGAGGAACTACAGGGGTATATATAGCATGAGGGGACCAATCAGAGGGAGACACGTTGCTATAGGCGACCAATCAGAGGGAGACACATTGCTATAGGCGACCAATGGCCGAAAGGCTGGAGTACTATGCACGTGGCTCTAGGAGTTAGTTCAGGCAGGCGTTGCTACTTCCTGGTGTGTCAAGGAAGCATGTCATGGTGGAGTGTGCTCTCACGATTGCATTGGCCGCAGCGCTGAGACATACTTCCCGAGCTCTACTACAGTGTTACATCTGTACAACAGGATATTATTCAGCAATAAAAAAAATGAAGTATTGATTCATGCTACAAAATAAATGAATCTTGACTACATTATACTAAATGAAAGCAATCAGTCACAAAGTCCACATATTGAAAAATCCAGAATAGGCACATCCAAGGAGAAAGAAAGTAGATCAATGGTTTCCAGAAGCTACAGGGAAAGGGAAATAGAGAGTGACTACTAACAGGTATGGGCTTTCTTTGGGGGAGATGAAATATTCTGAAATTAGTGATGATGGCTGTACAACTTTGTAAACATAATTTTAAAAAATACTAAATTATATATTTTAAAGGATATTACATTTTAAAATAAAAAATATACTTTAAAGTATATTAATTATGTCTCAATAATTTTTAATATACTTTTGTGATTTCAGAGAGGAAGGGAGGGGGAGATAAAGATAGAAATATCAATCAATGATGAGAGAGAATCATTGATCAGCTGCCTCTTGCAAGATGTAGCCCACAAGGTAGGCATGGGTCCCGTCGGAGATTTGAACCATACCTCCTGGTTCATAGATTGAAGCTCAGCCACCAAACCATGATGGCCAGGCTCAATAAAATATTTTTAACCTTGTTAATAGAGAGGGGCAACAGAATAGAAAGGATAGGAATATAGTAAGAACTGGATTTCTCTGAATACACATTAATAGATTTGATTTTAGAATTATGTACTAGTAAGTATGTACTAGTTATTTACATCATTATAAAATCAAACTTAAAAATTAAGAAGCAACCCCTAAAGGTCTATTTCTGGCATGGCAAAGTTAGAACCTCTAGGGTGCCACAGTGAAATTGGTAAAATCACTTTAAAAAAAATTAAATTCTTTATAAATGGTCTTCAGATCATATATAATGAAGAAACTTTTATTCAAGAAAAACTACCCGAACTCAGTGAGAACAATGAGAGTCTGTGGTATCTGAACATGAGAAACCCACTCCCTCCCCCATCCCAACTCAGAGTGATAGAAAATCCACTCCTGAGGGATGCAGCCAGAACACGGGGCTCCCATCTCCCACCCAATTCCTACTCCCAGGGCACACTGAGTATATTGGGATCTGATTCCCCTCACCCTAATTCACTCATAAAGCAAAGGTTTCATGCCCAGACAAGCAAGCCAAGAATACCACCTATAGAGCAGGTATTTTTAAAAATCAAGAATAAAAAAAACATAAAGAATATTAGTACACCCCCAAAGTTGGTTCTTTAAACAGAACAAGGTTGACAAGCCTTTAGCTAGATTAATCAAGAAAGAGAGAGAGAGAAAAGAAGGCTCAAATGTAAGAAGGGACATTACTACTCACATTACAGAAATAAAAGGAATTATAGCCTGGCAGCTGTGGCTCAGTGGTTGAGCGCTGCTGATCCATGAACCAAGCCACCACTGGTTTGATTCCCCGTCAGGGCACACGCCCAGGTGGCAGCTCGTTCTCCAGTAGCAGCCGATCAATGTTTTTCTCTCTCCCCCTCTCCCTTCCTCTCTCTCTAAAATCAATAAAACCATATTTTTTTAAAAAAGAACATTCAAAATCATTATATGCAGGAAATCCTGATTTCCAGTACTTGATAAGTTTCTAGTTGGAAATATTATAT
>NW_006283148.1:378805-379314 GCF_000327345.1 Myotis davidii
GAAGCCATTGTACTCTCACAACTCCCATTTATCTAAATTGGTAGGGCCCGGCCAGTATTGCTCAGTGGCTCAAGATCAACCCATAAACCAAGATGTCACCAGTTTAATTCCTGGTCAGGGCTCATGCTTGGGTTGCAGGCTTGATCCACAGTAAGGGGACATGCAGAAGGCAGCCAATCGATGTTTCTCTCTCATTGATGTTCCTATCTCTCCTTCTCCCTTCTTCTCTCTCTAAAATCAATAAAACCATATTTTTTTAAAAAAGAATTATAAAGGAATATTGTGAGCAATTGTATGCCAATAAATTAGGTAACTTGGAGAAAATGGACAAATTCCTTAAAAGATACAAACGAATGAGTCAAGAAGAAATAGAAAATCTGAATAGACCTAAACGAAAGACTGAATTTGTAACTTCAAAAATTATCCACAAGAAAGCGCAGTGAGAAGCGGAGCGCAGCCTTCTCCTCCGGGCTCCTCCGGCCCTCCAGGCCCTGCGCCCGCGGTGGGTG
>NW_006283148.1:380016-381751 GCF_000327345.1 Myotis davidii
GTGAGCGGGGGCGATGGCAGCAGGCTCTGTCCTCAGCCCCAGGCCCTCGCTGCAGCGCCCACTGCCCAGGCCCGGAGGCAGCAGCGACCCTGTGTCCCCTTCCCCCCCGCCCCCCATCTCTGCGTCCTGATGACGGTGGCCTCCCCAGGCGCATCCTGTGGACCGCGGGCCTCCAGGCCCAACCTCCCGGGCCTCCGGCAGAGCGCCACCAGCCGCGGGACCAGACCAGCCCGCGAGGCCGCGCTGCCTGGCGCTACAGGCAGGCAGGCGAGAAGAATGGCGACCCCCGGCCGCAGAGGGAGGCTGGGAGGGCATGGGGTGGAGGCGGTCTGCGCGGACACTGCTCCCACCCTCAGGGCTTGGAGCAGGATGGGCGCCTGGGTGACTCCTCCCCGGTTGGAGGAGACCTCACCTCGTCCTGACCACAAGGGACACAGGCCTTAACGGGCCCAAGGTGAGCGGAGTGCTTAGCGGGCCACCGGCGGGTGGTCTTCCTTCCACTGTAAACCTTGGTTTCGGAAGAGAAATGGCAGAAGCACCTGCCCCGCTTGGCCAGCAGGAGGTGCCCACCAAATTTGCGAAGGTTTACTGACCCTTCATAGGCCGCCTGCGTACATAACATGAAAAAGCTGCTCTCAACTTTCCCCCTGACCTTCTGAGGGAGAACTTTGCTACATCTGGATGTAAAGCGGTGGCCGACTATGATAAAGGAGGGTTAGGAAATCACACGTCTTGCAAACGCCCAATTAAAAAAAGTCAGAAGAGAGTTCAGAGCTATTATGCTTATTAAAACAACACATAAGTAAAATCATTGTAGATAAGAGCTCATTAAAATGTACCTCTTCTATTTCAGTAAACTAAGAAAAACAAAGCTGCTTTTCCTTGGTTTCCAGAAACCCTTCAAATGTCCCGTCCCATTCTTTCACTAGAGGGGTGTATCTGTACAAGTGCATCATGACCCTTGGTAGCATCATTTAATGATGATTTCATGAAGGTTTTGTTTTGTTTTATCATGTTTTTATGTCTTCCCCCCCCCCCCCCACACAGCATAAGTACTTTTTACAAAGCGATCCTTATGAGTACTGTAGTTTCTAATGTTAAGTGTGGATAGTGAATTTCACTTTAGAATCAGAAGAGATATTCTAGGTCAAAACTCTAGAAATCGCAATTCTAGCAGTTTCTTTTATTTCCCATCAATATATTAAAGTTCAAGCAAAACCTAATCATTTCCAAGTACCCTGAAACCAATAAATTAAAAAATAAAAAAATAAAAAAATAAAAATAAAAAATAAAAAAAGTCAGAAGAAATGTCTTCTGGAAGTGACTTCTGGCAGTGTCAGACTCCCTCTACAGCCGCCTGAATGTCAGGAGCAGGTGCGTCCACATCTCCCCGCCCGCCCCCATGAGGGTTAAAGGTCATGGAGGAGAAGACATTAAGGAGGAAGAAAAGAGGGTTCGAGGCCAGACTGGTTACATTTAGAGGACATTTTCATATTATAACCGTTATTTTATGTGTGCATTTTATTCCTCACTATTGTATACTAGTTGACAATGCTAAGTAGTTTTTTAAAATATCTTTCTTTCTTTAAATTTTATTTTATTGTTTAAAGTATTACAGATAGTAGTACATGTCTCCTTACTCCCCGCCCCCATTGACCTTCCCCCGGGCTCCCCTATCCCCCAGCACATGCCCTCACACCACCCCCACCCCTAGTGTCTTGTGTCCACTGGTTAT
>NW_006283149.1:0-525 GCF_000327345.1 Myotis davidii
GGGGAAGTAGCTGCAACTGGATAGGTAAACCAGCGCAGAAATGGAGCAAAGAGAACAGAGAACATAACGGGAAGGAAAGTCAGAAACACAACCTTGAAGCAGTGGCCCTTTACAACGGCACAGAAACTCACCAGCACATGCACAGACCATGGAAACCTGCACCAGGCTCATGATGACAGGAGGGCCATGATGCAACAAAGCACACCTCCGGCAGTCACGATCCTGAAACGGCCACCTCACAGCACCCAGGAAAAATGCCCCCCCCCCTGCACTGCATCTGCAGCATTTCATGTTGCAAAGGCAATAAAGCCCGTTGTTCGGTACCCAGGAATTAACCGAAGCAACCTGCACAGGCTGTGGAGACCAACACCAAGCAGAGAAACACTGAGCTGAACTGCCGAAAACACCAATCACGGCAAAACCCCAACACCCAGAGCACACACGCAGGAACAGAAAGCAATGGCCAACCAGACGCTCACACCAGCAGACAGGACTATTTGCAGGCAGGCAGGCGGCCACCTGCCA
>NW_006283149.1:1926-2500 GCF_000327345.1 Myotis davidii
GAGGCCACAACGCAACAAAAAGTGAGTCAAGAAGGAACACGCACCGAAGCATGCGGCCGGAGAAGACATGCAAGCATGGCGGCAGCACGACAAGACAAGCAGAAAAGAACAGGGAAACAGGGAAGTGGAAGAAGGCAGAGGACATCACACACAGCAGTGCATGGCCCCTCTGGACAGCCTGAAAATGTGACACCGAAACCATGCAGTGAATACTGCCTATGGAAAGGGGCCTGGGGCAGTGTGGGAGAACTGCAGTCCCTCACGAGATGCAGGCACTGGGCAGAAATTCGTACTGCAGCACCAATGCCAAGGGACCCGTCATGACTCCTTCTGGAATAGCACATGGAAGCACTGCAGCTGCTCTCCGGGTGAATGTGCCGGGCAAACCACGAGGAGGAAAGAAGCCAACACACTCTTCTCCACCTTCCATGTGCCGTGATGTCAAGGAAAACAGGGAGCACGCAAACCAGCCGGCATGGCCGAGAAAGAGGAGCAAAGCACACACACTGCTCTCCGGCACACCTAGCACCTCAGCGCACACACCCCCCGCTCCTCCCTCCCTCCCTCCCTCCCT
>NW_006283149.1:7117-7420 GCF_000327345.1 Myotis davidii
GTAGCGGCGCGCCACAGACAACCACGTTCACACGGGCGAGTCTTCTGCTTGGGAGGACGGAGCGAGAATGGACGGAAAGCGCGCGCACGCAGTGTTCGCGAGCGGAGGGGGGGTTGCGAACTGTTGAAATGGGCGCTGCTACTTGCAAACCCTGGACGGCGTGTCACTCTCACCTCTTCTTCTCCTACGGCATATGCTGATTTCTAGCCCGGAATGGTCGTCCGGTTCACGCTCCAAGCCGCCCTACCAAAGGGTGTGTGCCAGTCCCTACGTGCCTCTATGTGCGCTGACGGAGGTGTGTGT
>NW_006283149.1:9117-10003 GCF_000327345.1 Myotis davidii
CCCCCCCCCCCCCCACCCACCCACCGACTAGCTCAATCACTCACTCACTCACTCACTCACTCACTTACTCACTCAATCGCTCACTCAAGCACCCACCCACCAACACAACCACACAACCACACAACCACCCAACACATGCACTTCAGGAGGCTCCAAACACATTCAGACCTCAAGGATACCACAAACACAATAGCCTACTCTATACCCTTACAATTTATCAACTACCATGACCATGGACTTCAACATGGACAACAACACTGAAACACAATTTCACATCCTCAGTACGGCAATGACCTCTTCTGCACAAAAACGATACCTTTGGAACAGAGTTCCCCTAAAACAATGGCATGGCACCCAACACAACTACCTAGCCTGAACTCCTTGCAAAGACAACTACTTTTTGCAACAAGTCAACACTTTCTGGGAAAACGCAAACTTACAGACCCAAATATCAGTCTCAACACGGTTTCCCTGAAAGGGGGAACGGTCCCCATCCCTGCCACACATCTACCAAGGATGGTTTCCTGCTCAGGTGCCATCACCTTAGACATCTTCCTTCCTACACCTTCTGAGAAAGGCTACACCCAACCGAGCCATGTCCCTCTCGAGTCACAAAAACAACCGTCACGCTGGGTGGACAAAACGTGACCTTTCCAACAATGGGTATTCTCAGACTCGTTCATGCTATCCATAGCTCCTCTACCTCAACCTCTCACAATACCTACATCTGGAAAACCTTCAAGAACCATCCGCTGAAAAAGACACCACACAACACAGACATGCTCTCTTCTACATCCATGTTTTCTGAAAGAGGACAGAAACAAGCACTCTCCCCTTACCTGACCATCGTGAAACCTCAACCTGCAACCTTCCCTGCCACAGTCTG
>NW_006283149.1:29847-31833 GCF_000327345.1 Myotis davidii
GACAAAGGCAGCTTTGTATGAGAAATGTCATCTTCTAAAATAAAATCCATCTAGAATACAAATGTATAATACATCAAACACATAACTGCTTCGCTCTCAGTGATGTTGCAGATAATAACTACATAAAACAAGTTGGACATCACTTTCCAAACAAACAACTGTTGTGTACATGGATGTCCAAACAGGTCTTCTGTCTTGGACAGAGTCACAATCAAGTAGGGGCTGTTTGGGGAAATGAAATACACGGTTCTGGAGTCAAAAAACACGACAAGGTACCTCCAGGAGGATGCGAGGAACCAGCACAGTGGACACACGTTCCCGGATGTCACCTCTCCTGGCCACTGCGGCTTCCGTGCTGTGTCTGGCCCTCGCTCTGACTCACCCTAGGTATGGGTGTCTCTCGGTCACTGACAACAGCTCAGTCTGCACGCATCTTCACAGGGCGGGTGACTCTGGGAGCAGCAACACAACGCAGCGGACGGGAACACCTGCACGACCCGCCTCTGTCCATTTCCCACCTCCTTCACACATCACTTTCCCCTGCTTCTCCTGGCATCACCCCTGAGAGCCTCACCCCTGACCTGGTGGCTTGGGAGACCCTGCAAAGACCCTGCTAAAGTGGCCTCATCCTGTTGTGTCAGGAACTTGGCAGCTCAGGGACACTCGAACATTTTGTTTTTATCTTATACACACATCGCATGGAAAAACATCAGCGGAGCTGAATGCTATGCACATCATGCTGCCTTTCTTGGCAGATATGGTGCTTCTTCACACCCTCCAAATCTTTTCCTGCTTTCTACTTTTTCTGGGTGTATCTTTTTGTTTTGGTTTTTTTTTGATGAATTTTATTAATTTTTTGCACAGTGGAAGGGAGAGGGATAGAGAGTTAGAATCATGGAAGGGAAGGAGCGGGAGGAGAGAGAGAGACAGAAAACAAAGAAGCAAACATGAGTATGCAACAGACACATGCATCTTTGGCTCCCACAGGAGCACAGACTGGGGCAGGCAATGAAACATTCAGCCCAGGTATGTGCTCTGGACCAGGAATCCAACCAGCGACCCTTCCCTGGCCATCCAAATGTCTAACCATAGAGCAACATTGGCCAGAGCCTATTCCTTCCGCTTGGCAGATGACAACACATACCAATCTGTATTCTTGCACAAGGAAGGCAGCCAATCTATGAATGATCACTCATCATTCATGCTTCCTTCTCCCTTCCTTTCCGAAATACGACAAATAGAAATGAACCTGGCTGGAGATCATGGATAGAACAAGCTGAGGGAACCCAACCATGCTGATCAACTGTCATTCCTTCTTCGCCGACTCCGTCCGTCCACACCTTTGGGAACCCCTGGACCTGCTGGGGCTGGACACCAACAGGAAACTCCTTAAATGTCCACTAAAAGGAGAAATCAAATAAAGGTACATTCATTCACTACAACACTATACTGAAGTTTAAAAGGATATGAAAAAATAGCATGTATTGATATTTCTATAGAGGAATATATGCTCACACATACATAACTAAAAAATATACAGTACACACACCAAACTGTTACCAGTGCTTTTCTATGGAGGGTGGGTATTTCTGAGGATATTTTCATTTTCCAACATTTACACCTCTTTCATGGGTGAACTTACCTACTAGCATATGATATCTGGGAATGGATGCTATCAAAGATACTTTTTATTCTGGGAACCAGGTTGCGTAAGTTCCATTTCTATTTGCACACACACAGATACAGAGTATGAATGGCAGTTGTCTCTGAGGAGTAAGGATACTAGACAGTTCAGTTTTCAAAATTTCCTACAATGAAAAGATATTAATTTTGTAATATGGGGAAATTTAATCTTTTAGAACCTTCCTGACAATAAAATAAAATATTGGGAAGAAAGATATGGTAGGTAGGAAGGAAGGAAGGAAGGAAGGAAGGAAGGAAGGAAGGGAGGGAGGAAGGGAGGGAGGGTGGGGGGGAGGGAGGGAG
>NW_006283149.1:32091-32935 GCF_000327345.1 Myotis davidii
TGAAGATGCACAGCCACCCTTCCCTGCAAACTTCCTGGGCCCTGATCTCCAGCATGGCTGCCTGTTCCGTGGGTGTGCCCTGGCCCAGAGGGAGCGCACTGCAGCAAGAACCACTGGCCAGCCCACTGGGCCAGACACATATAAAAGAGAAGCCCACAGAAAACATGATAACCCAGACAGACAGGGTAAAACAATGGATTCCTACCGAACAAGATAGCAGTTTCTGGCCCCAAATAGCATGAGGATTTGACATTTCTAATGACGGGGGTCCTCACACTACGTAGGCTTTGGAGCGGCTCTTCTAGAAACTCCTGCACGATGCCTGTTCCACGGCATCTAGTCCCTCGTATCATCACTGTATCCCCAATTTTGAGGGCAGTGCCTGGGATATTGCAAGTACTCAATGTGCATTATTGAATGAACTAATGAACCAAAGGACTTAATGAAGCTCCAGAGTAGGCAAATAGAGAGTAGTTTCTTTTCTTTTTAAATCCGTCAAAAGATGGGATGTAAAATAGCCAAGACCTTTCATACTAGGAGATGTGTGATTGGGATTCAAAACATTCTTGAAAATTTTAAATAGATTTTAAAATCTTCATGCTCAACATAGCCCGTGCATAAATGAAATCTGGCATAAACATTCGGGTGGCTGGGGATAGGACATTTGAATGGCTTAAAAACAATAAAAAAATAGGACAAATATTGCTAAAGAACACACTGTAGCCCTGACCGCTGTCGCTCTGCTTGTGGGTTCCATCTCCAGTGGGGGGAGGGGGACAGGAGGCAGCTGATCCATGATTCTCTCTCATAATTGATGTTTCCATCTCCCTCTCTCCCTCCCTCC
>NW_006283149.1:33455-36363 GCF_000327345.1 Myotis davidii
ATAGTTTTAAAAAACCCAGTGTGTTTCTACAAAAACTTTTACATTGAATTTTTTCTCGTGATAATAACACATTCCCATGAGAACCCTGCATCTGGAGGTGCCATCAACAATCACAGCCTCCCTGCTAATGATGGCATCAGTAATAGCAGCCTACAGGGGAGGGACTGCCTCAGGAAAGCCCACCTCTAGGCTACTCATTGCAGCCGCAAGGGGACTGGCTGCCTCAATAAAGGAGGCCTCTCCAGAGGCCGCTGAGTCTAGTGGGAATAACACCTCTCCTGATACCCCTGCACCTCGCTGCACAGAATGGCTGCCTCCATAATTGTGTCATCCAAGGGACTGGCTGCCGCAATCACAATGGCCTCAGCCTGACTGGCTGCCTCAGTAAAGGTGGCCTTCGAAGCAGAACTCTTCGGGAAAAAAAAAAAAAAAAAAAAAAAAAAAAGAAAAAGAAAAGGTGGCCTGTCCGGTACTGGCTGCCTGGGGAATGTGACCTCCCCAGAATGACTGCTTCAATGATGGCAGCCTCTAGGTTACGGACTGACACAGTAAACGCACAGCTTCCCCATGTCACTGCACCAGCCAAGGCCTCCATTTCCAGGGATGGGACCGACGGGATTCAAAATCCAGACCCCTGACTTCAGTCCATCGGGGAGGGGGGGGAGAATAATGGCACCCTGGACAGCCTCGATCATTTCCTAGGGTTTTCTGTACTCTTTGTTTGTTGGTTTCTTTTCTTTTTTAAATATATTTTATCGACCTTTTACAGAGAGGAAGGGAGAGAGATAGTTAGAAACATCAATGAGAGTGAAACATCGATCAGCTGCCTCCTGCACATCTCCCACCGGGGATGTGCCTGCAACCAAGGTACATGCCCTTGACCGGAATCGAACCTGGGACCCTTCAGTCCAAAGGCCGACGCTCTATCCACTGAGCCAAACCGGTTTCGGCGTAACTCGTCATGATGGTCTGTCTTTTCATATTCCCTTTCCCTTGAAGGGAGAGGGATAGAGAGTTAGAAACATTGATAAGAGAGAAACATCAATCAGCTGCCTCCTGCACACTCCCCACTGGGGATGTGCCCGCAACCAAGGTACATTCCCTTGACTGGAATCGAACCTAGGACCCTTGAGTCTGCAGGCTGACGCTCTATCCACTGAGCCAAACCGGCCAGGGCTGTATTTTCTTAAAAATATTATTATTCATTTTTTGACACAGAAAGGGAGAGGGATCCCTTCAGTCCGCATGGCCAACGCTCTATCCACTCAGTCAAAACAGGAAGGGCTGGTTCTGTTTTTTTGGGATACATACAAGTCTTCCTCAAAATCACAGAACAATAGCTAACATGTCAGCACCACGGACAGAAGATGGAGATGGTATTCTTTAAAAGGCCACAAGAGGGCAGCACAATATACTTTTTCCAAAGGAATTGCATGACAGCTTCTTGAAAGGTTTCTGTCACAAGTATAGACGTGCAGACATGGAATACTTAACCGAACCATCTGGGAACAGTCACCTGGACACTGGTAACCAGGAACATACGAACAAATAACCATTAGCCTAGTAAATACTATCAAGCAACCTGGTAGCTCATACCTAGAAATTCAGTACCTAGTAACCTACTAACTGGCAACTAGGAACCTTTGGAACCTAATGACCTGGCAACCAGTACCTGCTAATTACTGACCTACAAACTAGTAAGTGGTCATCCTTAACTTAGTGCACAGGTTACCAGAACACCGGTAACTAGGAACCACGAACCGGTAACCTGGTAGCTAGCAAACAATGACCTCATTAAAGGTAACCTGTCCCATCCTCGCAGCATCGTTCATGGAGCGGCCTGTGGAATGAAGGGTCGCAGGTTCGAATCCGGTCAGGGGCATGTACCTTGGTTGCGTGCACATTCCCGGTGGGGAATGTGAGGTTGCCTGTACTCCTGAGACTTTATGACAGCGATGTACAAACATCCTGCCTGAGGAATGGCGGACTCTAGCGTACACAGGCCAGGCATACATAACGGCGTGCACTCGCAAGGTAGCCTGGTCTCCCGGTACTTGACAGCCTTCCTGTACGGACTTCCAGCCTCAGCGATGGCGGCTTCCGGCCCGGCCTGCCTCGCTAATGGCTGCCGCCAACGGACGGAATGCCGCACTCATAGCGGGCTCCAGGGCACACGGGCGGCGGCCTGCAGCATACTCGCTGCTTCAGTGTACATCGCTGCAGCCTGCTGGCTGCCTCCGTGAACCCCACGGGCCCCGTACGGGCCGCCTCGGTCCCGGACACACTGCCGTACGGACGGACTCAGTAATGGACTCCAGGCTTCAGCGCACTGCAATAATAGCTGATTTCGGGTTACAAGACGGTGGACTCCAAGGTACTGGCCACCTCGGTAACGGCAGCGTCTAGTTTTCGGAATGACATCATGAACGCACAGTTTCCCCATGTCTATGCAGCAGCCAACGCCTTCCTTTCTGGGCTGTGTCGGAAAGAGGTGTAAAATCTAGACCCGTGACTTCAGTCCATCCAGAAACGAAGTGATTGCCGCGCTGGACAGCCTCGGTATTTTTGGGGGGTGGGGGGGTCTTGTTTTTGTTTGTTTTTTCTCGGGAGAATTTTTTGTCTTGTTCAAACGGCAATAGCTGGGATTTCAGCACCACGGGCAGAAGAGCAAGGTAGTATTCCTTGAATGGCTACAAGAGGGCAGCAGAAGGTCGTTTTTGCACAGGAATTGGCTACAGCATCCTTTGAGGTTTGTGTAATAAACATAGATGCATAGACGTGGACAGTAGAAGCAGTAACTTACTTAAAGGAGAAATAAAAACGTTTATCCTATAAAACAAGAGTATAAGTCTACTCTAGGATTACATTCTCATAAATAGCAAAATAAGGAATCCTTGTTCTTACCACA
>NW_006283149.1:41636-46294 GCF_000327345.1 Myotis davidii
GATTTCCGGCACGGCCTGCCTCACTAATGGCGACCGCCACGGGATGGAATGCCGCACTCATAGCGGGCTCCAGGGCACACGGGAGGCGGCCTGCAGCATTCTCGCTGCTTCAGTGTACATAGATGCAGGCTGCTGGCTGCGTCTGTGATCGCCACCGGCCCCGTACGGGCCGCCTCGGACCCGGACACACTGCCGTACGGAAGGACTCCGTACGGGCAGGGGGACTCCAACCTATGCTGCACCCACAAAGCGGTGCACCCTCGCTATATGCACTTCCGGCCTCAGCAATGGCGGCTTCCTGCACGGCCTTCCTCACTAATGGCGACCGCCACGAGACGCAATGCCGCACTCATAGCGGGCTCCAGGGCACACGGGCGGCGACCTGCAGCATACTCTCTGCTTCAGTGTACATCGCTGCAGGCTGCTGACTGCCTCCGTGATCGCCACCGGCCACGTACGGGCCGCCTCGGGCCCGGACGTACGGGCCGCCTCGGACCCGGACACACTGCCGTACGGAAGGACTCCTTACGGGCAGGGGGACTCCAACCTATGCTGCACCCACAAAGCGGTGCACCCTCGCTATATGCACTTCCGGTCTCAGCAATGGCGGCTTCCGGCACGGCCTGCCTCACTAATGGCGACCGCCAGGGGACGGAATGCCGCACTCATAGCGGGCTCCAGGGCACACGGGCGGCGGCCTGCAGCATTCTCGCTGCTTCAGTGTACATCGCTGCAACCTGCTGGCTGCCTCCGTGAACCCCACGGGCCCCGTACGGGCCGCCTCGGTCCCGGACACACTGCCGTACGGACGGACTCAGTAATGGACTCCAGGCTTCAGCGCACTGCAATAATAGCTGATTTCGGGTTACAAGACGGTGGACTCCAAGGTACTGGCCACCTCGGTAACGGCAGCGTCTAGTTTTCGGAATGACATCATGAACGCACAGTTTCCCCATGTCTATGCAGCAGCCAACGCCTTCCTTTCTGGGCTGTGTCGGAAAGAGGTGTAAAATCTAGACCCGTCACTTCAGTCCAGCCAGAGACGAAGTGATTGCCGCGCTGGACAGCCTCGGTATTTTGGGGGTATGGGGGGTTCTTGATTTTGTTTATTTTTTCTCGGTAGAATTTTTTGTCTTGTTCAAATTGCAATAGCTGGGATTTCAGCACCAAGGACAGAAGAGCAAGGTGTTATTCCTTGGATGTCCACAAGATGGTAGCAGAGGATCGTTTTTGCACAAGAATTGGCTGACAGTCTTTTGTGGTTTGTGTAATAAGTACGTAGATGCAGACGCGTGTACAGTATCATCAGTCACTTACTTGAAGGATAAATAAAACCGTTTATCCTATAAAACAGGAGTATGTCTCTTCTTTATCTAAACTATTAAGTAGAATCTTTTATTCAGAAAAACATGTTTACAACTAATTTACTAGGAAAAGGAAATACTCTATTACAGAGGGATGTGACAAGGTGTATGTGGAGAGAGAGGATGCTGATGACAGTGTGTGGGATGGGTTTGAGCAGAGAAGCAATTCTCCGTGAATCTCTTGTGCAGGAAAACACAACAGGCAAGGAAGAACTTTCTACAAGGCAAGCTCTGCCAGAACAAGGCCGACCCCACACGCTGTGTACTGTCACTGCACGCTGTGTAGGACCTGTGCCCTCTTTATTTGAAGAAAGGCATGTTTGTGTGATTGTCTACACTCCATGCCGACTTCCATCATCAGTGGAAAATACGGATTTGAAGTTACTTAATTGCAAGGCCAGACTCAATGGTATACATTGAGTCGGATGGAGCCCTTGGTCAGTTTAATCTCTTAGAAGCTCCTTTTGTTACCATCTTTTAAAAAAAATTCTTCCAAAGCAGTAGTATAGAAGGCTTTCAGTCTGAAAGCGGGTAGTGCATGCTGTTGTTCCTTGAATGGCCACAGGATGGCAGCAGAGTATCGTTTTGCTCAATAATGGGTTGACAGCTTCCTTTGAGGTCTAGTGTAGTAGTAAGTATATCGTCCCATGGACCTATACAGTATAATCAATAACTTACTTGAAGCAAAATAAAACCGTTTATCCTATAACATCATTGCATAAGTCTGCTCTATGTTTACATTTTAATAAGTCACAAATTCTTAGCACATTTCTACAGGATTATTTTATCTTTCAGTCTCAAAGAGACAGGCATAGGTATCAAGCAAAACTCTTTAACTTGCAAGAACACGTTCCAAAAGCACTGTCATATTGCCCTTACTGGTTTGGCTCAGTGGATAGAGCATCAGTCCTATGGACTGAAGGGTCCCAGGTTTGATTCTGGTCACAGACACATGCCTGGATTGCAGGTTGGGTCACCAGTAGGGGCCTGCAGGAGGCAGCCTATGGATGATTCTCTCTCATCATTGATATTTCTATCTCTCTCCCCCTTCCTCTCTGAAATAATAAAAAATATTCTCTCTCTCTCTCTCTCTCTCTCTCTCTCTCTATATATATATATATATATACACACACACACACACACATATATATACACATATATCCTAACTGTTTCAACAACAAAGTATTAACTGGAATTTTTTATTCGAAAAAACATATATTTACAACTAATTTACTATCAGAAAAAAGTACTCAGTAATGATAACCTAATTTCACAGAAGTAACTGGAAAAAATAGGACGCAATATTGGAATTTACTAAGATACCGGAAGGGGCGACTCAGTTTGCTGCTGCTGAAATACAATCAGTCAGCCACCACGGACCTCATCATTGAGGTGTCCGCGAAAGTGTAGGCATCTGAGCCGCTAACCATGTTCATGGTCACTGACTCCTGAACCGTCGCTGCACCACAGTCAGAGTCCTGCAGATATTCACTCTGACCTCCCTAATTCGCTCTTTTTGATCTCACTGTGTCCCGCGGTACTAACACGTTCTCATGATAACCATGCGTCTCGTGGCACCCTCAATAATGACAGCCTCTCTAGGACTGATTGTCTCCATAATGGCGGCGTCCTACGTCCGCCTACAGGATACTGGGTGTGTCAATCGGGGCGGTGGCAGGGCCCTGCCACTGCGCCTGCGTGGGAAACCAGCGTCGCTCTCAAAAACAGTGACCGCACCCGCGTTGCTAAGCAATGAAGAGACAGCAAATGCTCGGAGAGCTGGCGTGCCCTCTAGTGGTGGGAAGGCGCAGGCGCAGGCACAGGCGGGGGCCAGGGCTCCTGTGCAGGCTGGGAGCGGTAGATGGACAGAGGGAAGGAAAGATGGACAGGGGCAAGGAAGGAGAAAAAAGAAAGGAAGAAGGAAGAGTGAACAGATGAATAGTTGGGGTTCCCAAGAGTGAAGGAAACTTGGGCTGGGCAGGCTGACAAAGCAAGATCAGATGCTCAGCGACAGTGACCCCTCCTGAGACCGTCCCAAAGGGGGACTTGCTTTTTTTAGTTGTTGTAGAGGGAAGGGAGAGAGGGAGAGAGCTCTTCTAAGTTTGGATATGTCGTATTTTCATTTTCACTTGTTTCAAGGTACTTTGTAATTTCCTTTTTTTTTCCTTTGACACATTGGTTATTTAAGAGTGTGATTTTTAGTTCCACATATTTCTGAATTTTCTCTCACAAACAAACCTTCACTTTTAGGGTCAAATGACTTATAACCAAATATGGAAAATGTTAGGTCTGATCAAATAATTGAATCGATACCCACTCTCCTGGGAACTGAACTTTGGGACACTTCACAGTGGACATTCCACTTGCTTAGACCATTACCTCTCCCCTCTGGAGTTTCCCAGAATCCGGACCTGCCCAGAGAATTATCCGCCCAGAAAAAGCCTGCCTGGAGTCCCTTAAAAACCTGTGACTCCCCATCTTTGGGTGCAGGAGCCATGTGGGCCTCCTGCCTTCCTCCTTTGCGACCTTAAAAGAAACAGAGTACTTGAGGATTAGTTTTAAAAACTTTGGGGTCTGATCATTCGAATATGCCTGCGGTATCCGAGTGTGGTTCTAATGCTTGCTCTGTCCCTTCAAACTGTTTTTTGCCTTTTGGTGTGGCTTGTAATATTTACAGAAAGCTATGTCATGTCCTGGGTGAAAGAATTCGTGGTAACTGTCCTGCATTGATGAGGCAGTAAGGCGGGGGGAGGGGGAGCGCTTCTTAGTCCCCGAACTTTTGATTCGACGCCCGCACTCCACTCAGCCTTTCGCTTGATGTGTAGCTTCCTGGGCATCTGAGAGTTGTTGGTGTCTGGTTCAAAGTCAGGCTTTCCTCTCAGCCATTCCCACAATCCTGGCCACGCGCGTCACGGCTCAGAGCGGGCGGTTGGAGCTGGGAGATGACTGCAGGGACCCGTGTGGGTCTCTGGCGACGGGGACTGGTCGATCCAAGCACCCGCCGCCGACCGCCTGTGGCCGTGGCACGCAGGTGTGCGCTCTCTCGGGGTCCTCCAAAGTCCCTGCCGCAGCTCATCACACGCACCTCCTCCCGGACCCCGTTTAGGCTCGGGTCACGGGGCGGCCCCCTAAACCCGCATCCTTCCCGGGAGCACTTTCGCCAATGGGAGCCGAGCGCGTTCCCTTCCAGGCCTGGCGCAGGGCGCGGCGCTGGGCGGGAGGGAGGAGCGCCAGGAGGAAGGGGCCGAGCCGGGAGAGCCCCCGCCCAGGGAGCAGGAGGCGGAGGCGGGTGTT
>NW_006283149.1:46886-53291 GCF_000327345.1 Myotis davidii
GTCGCCCCCCCGGAGCAGCGCGGTCCCGTCCAGGCGCGCGGCCCGGGGAGGGGCCCCCGTGTCTGCAGGTCGCCAGTGGTTTCGGTGTGGAGAGCAGATCCGCAGGCACGGACGGAGCCCAAGAAAGAGCCTGTTCTCAGTCACGTGGACCCGGGCCGGTCTACGTTAGCGGGAGTCCAGCTCTCCCCCCGGGGCTGGGGCAGGGTGAGGGGGCGTTGGCCTCAGCTCCGGTCAGTCTGGGGGTTTCGGTGGGAAATGCTTCCTGAGCTCACGCATCTGTTTGTGCTGACAGACCGCTCGCTGAAGCAAATTCACTCCCCAAGTGTTTTGGGTGTGTGTGTGTGTGTGTGCGTTTATTTGAATTAAAAAAATTTACATACAGTCAAACTCACTTTGGGTGTACATTTCAGCGAGTTGTGACCAATGTGTAGTCTTGTGACTAGCCCAACATCAAAATGCAGAACAGCGCCATCACCCCAAGTTCCTTCCTGCTGTCACTTCGTAGGCATCCCCTCCCCCGTGTCTAACTCCCGCAACCGCGGAGCTGTTCCCCATTCCTACAGTTTTGAATGTCCTATTTGGTCTTGGGTCTGGCGGAGTTCACCCAGCACCATGCATTAGGACTCTTCCATTTTGGCGCTGAGGGGAACAGACATACAGGTCTGAAAAGTGTATCTTTAGGTTGCAACCTAAAAGATTCAAATCCTATTTTTAAGTCACGAGAAAAATTTCAGAACTCCAGCTCATCAGAAAGTGTAAACAGTACAGAACCTCAGCAAAATTCCTTCAGTGGTGCCGTCATGCCTGTTCTGTGCACACACATACTAGTAGTTTCAATTTTGTGTGTTTTTTTGGTAACGAGGTTATAGTGCGTATGTCGTCATGCCTTTTCACTTGGTCATCCTGGCTCACTCCAAGATCGTGGAGATCTTTCCACGATGGCGTATTCTTGGAAGGCACCGGGCTTGCTCAGGCACCACTCCGGGCGCACCCATTTGTGGGATCCCCTGTGGGCCCGGGTTCCCTCTGCCCTCTCACTGTGTGACTGTCTCTGTCCTGGCTTCTGATCTGGCTTCACCACACCAGCTTCTAGAGGCGTCAGGACCGCCCAGGCCGCATGCTGGGGGTTGGTGGGTAGGTGCTCTCTGAGATGGGACCGCCAGGTGAGGTGTGTCGCAGAGAGCGCCCGGCAGGTCGGCGTGGCTCATTGGTTGAGCGTCGACCTGTGAACCAGGAGGCTGCCCGCTTTGCGGTTCCTTGCGTGCACACTGGGCTCCGCGCCGGCTCTGCAGGGCATTGGCCGAGTCCTCGGGCACTGCTCTCGCTGTGCAGTGTGTGGAACAGGAAGTTGTGATGATAGGAGGAAGTTGGTAATGAAAGGAAAGACGCTGTATTTTCCCCACAAAATACCAGGAAGATTGAAACTTATTTGCTGCGTTTTAAGTGGGAAGCGTGCGGAACTGATCGGCAGCTGTCAGGAGCGTCCTGTGAATGCCAGTGAGGCCCTGTGGTCCGCTGGGTTCCTTGCCTGGGCTGCTGCTGATTCACCGTCGGTGACGAGAATGGTCGCTGGCTCCTGCTCCTGCAGGCTTCCTTCTCCTTTCTGTCTCCGTGTCTGCTTGGGGTGCTGTGAAGCCTCTTGTTAGATGCGTCCACACTTAGCACTGCCAGTGGCCAGGGATCTGATCGGTCATAGCCATGTAAGGCGCCATAAACAGCTGCTCCCGGGGTCCCGTTCGGGCCGGAGGAGGATTCAGCGGGAGGCAGGCTGCAGGTGCCGAGTCCCGTCCCCTGGAGATGGCACACGTGTTGAGATAACATCCAGCTTTACGTCTGTGCTGCTCCACGCAGCCTTGGGCTGTGCTCTGCTGACAGTCCCCTCCCTGTGGCACCTTCACCCCAACCCTCATCTTAGCAGTCGCTGTCGGCTGACCCTGGGCTAGGAGTCCTCGTGTGTAACCTGCTGACAGGAATCTCCGACCCTCCCACCAAAGAGCCCTCTAAAGACAGTGGCCCAAGGTGGGAAGGGGGCCAGGAAGTGAAACCATGTGAGGTGACCCATGTGCCGGATCGTGACACTCCTGGAGGCCAGCAAGGCTGCATGGTGATGCCCTTGCTGGTGAGCCCTGACCGGGAGTGTCAGGTGCCCTGCCCTTCCGTCCACACGGCACAGGTTGCTTCGTGTTGTGTTCTAGGCCAGGATGGCGGCCCAGGTGACACTGGAGGACGCGCTGTCCAACGTGGACCTCCTGGAAGAGCTGCCTCTGCCCGACCAGCAGCCCTGCATTGAGCCCCCACCATCCTCCCTGCTCTACCAGGTGGGTGCCAGTGGCCGCACCCAGATGGCCTGTGACGCTGACCTCCTGAGATGCGGACCTCCATGTGATGGTCTTTCTCTTCCTTTCAGCCAAATTTCAACACTAACTTTGAAGACAGAAATGCATTTGTCACCGGTATTGCAAGATATATTGAACAAGCAACTGTCCATTCTGGCATGGTAATCCCCCCACCCCCATGTATTAATTTTCAACTGGGGTAATGGCACATCCGAGTGGCAGGTGTCCCCTCTTTTCTATCATCCTGAAAGGGTGCCTGCTGAGGAAGGAGAGAAGAGTGAATGAAATGCCTTGTTCGTTTTTTAAAAAGCCTTTGTTTTTCTGGTTATAAAACACCTAGTGACCTGGTGCACAAAATTTGTGTGTGTGTGTGTGTGTGTGCGGGGGGGGGATGTTCCTCACCCCTGCCTGCACCCTCTCCAATCTGGGACCCCTCAGGAGATGTCTGACTGCCAGGCATCCCTATCGCAATCCAGAACCGCTGGTTCCTAACTGCTTGCCTGCCTGCCCGATCGCCCGCCTGATCACCTCTAACCCCTCTGCCTGCTAACTTGATCACCCTTAACCGCCCTGCCTGTCTGCCTAATTGCCCCTAACTGCCTCTTCCTGTGTCCTGATCACCCCTACCTTGCCCCCTTGCCAACCTGATCACTCCTACCTTGTCCCCCTGCTGACCTGATCTACCCTAACTTGTTCCCCTGCTAGCCTGGTCCCAGGCTGGCCTGCTCGCCCCCAACTGCCCCCCACCTCCTGGCCTGATTGCCCCTAACTGCCTCTGCCTTGGCCCCACCACAATGGCTATGTCCGGAAGGTATCCTGGTCTAATTAGCATATTACGCTTTTCCTCACCCCTGCCTGCACCCTCTCCAATCTGGGACCCCTCAGGAGATGTCTGACTGCCAGGCATCCCTATCGCAATCCAGAACCGCTGGTTCCTAACTGCTTGCCTGCCTGCCCGATCGCCCCTCCCCCTGCTGGACTCATGGCCCCCAACTGCCCTCGCAGGCTGGCCTGCTTGCCCCCAACAGCCCCACACCTCCTAGCCTGATTGCCCCTAACTGCCTCTGCCTTGGTCCCACCACAATGGCTATGTCCGGAAGGTCTCCTGGTCTAATTAGCATATTACCCTTTTATTAGTATAGATACCTGATCTTTCTGAAAATTTATCATCGACAGCCCAGAGAGAATTTTGAGGAAGCCCATTTTCTCTCCCTCTCATGTACCTGCACACATGCACCCCCTTGTGATACAGATGGTGTGAATGAAGTGCATTGTTATAATTGTGTATTTTATGACTTCACATTTTGTAAATGTCCACAATGTAACTTTTTTTATCCTCACATGATGACATATTCATTGATTTTGAGAGAGAGAGAGAGAGAGAAAGAGAGAGAGAGAGAGATGAGAGAGTCACATTGATGGACTGCCTCTCTTAGACGCCCTGGCCGGAGATCCAACGCACAACCTGGATATGTGCCCTGACTGGGGATAGAACCCGTGACCTTTGGCTGTATGGGAGGAGCGGTGTGGTGGTCATGGCCGCACCACTGCATCAGTGACACCAGCCTCCTCACAGCTGCCTCTTACTCAGCAGGCAGTCGGGATAGGTCATCCCTGTAGTTGTTAGCGATGTGGCATCTCCTTTGCTAGGGATGCTCCGCTGCGTGCCTGACGTTTGCCATGCGCCCCCTTGCAGAATGAGATGCTGGAAGAGGGCCAGGGGTACGCCGTCATGCTGTATACCTGGAGGAGCTGCTCTCGGGCCATCCCACAGGTACCCTGCTGTTCTGCCCCGCCCAGCCAGGCCTCGCCCCTCGCTACCTCCGCCCAGCTCAGCAAGACCACACCCCAACCTGCACAGCCCAGCCCAGCCCCACCGGAATTCCACCCATCAAAAGTCAGGGACTCCCAGCGCTAGCAGCGCCTTCCCTCCCTCGTTTCTCGCTGGTTGAAGCCTTTCTTTATGTCATACCTGTTTATTCCCAGGTGAAATGTAATGAGCAGCCTAACAGAGTGGAAATTTATGAGAAAACCGTGGAGGTCCTTGAGCCTGAGGTCACAAAACTGATGAATTTTATGTACTTCCAGGTAGGACAGCAGAACGGTCCTAGGGTTTGGTGCCGAGGTTAGGACAGTGCTGCTGTCACTGTCCCCGGGAACTCAGTACAGCACCTGCGTGTGAATTAAAGCAAACAGATGCTTCAGAGACAAAAGGGAACTAAGCCTCGGACAGGTGAAAGCGTTGCCGGCTCTTTCAGAATAAACACTTCTGTTTCGCTTCTCTCCTTGAGAACCAATTCGTGTTTTCTTCACGGAGACTGCATTATTTATTTTTCGTTTTGTGAGAGGGATGCAGAATTCTGTATTTTATTTACTTACCAATTTTTAAAATATATTTTTATTGATTTCAGAGAGAGAGGGAGAGGGAGAGGGAGAAAGAAATCAATGATGAGACAGAATCATTGATCGGCTGCCTCCTGCATGCCCCACACTGGCGATCAAGCATGCAACCTGGGCATGTTCCCTGACTGGGAATCGAATCTGGGACCCTTTAGGACGCAGGCCTATGTTCTATCCACGGAGCCAAATCGACTAGGGTATAAGGACTGCTTTCTCAGTTCCAAGTACTTTTGTCTTTCTGCCAATTTATACTTTATATTCATCCCGTTTTTCAGGTGTTTTCTTTCTCAAACTCACCCTCCTGGCTTGCTCAGGTGGTCCTCACCTAAGCTCCTTCTGGCTCCTTGGTTAGGAACAGTGGCTGCAGGGAGAGGACTTTATTTTTTTAATTTAATTTTTTGGTTAATCTTCACCCGAGGATATTTTTCTCATTTATTTTTAGAGAGAGTGGAAGGGAGGGGGTGGGAAGGAAGAGAGAGAAACGTGGATGTGAGAGAGACACATCGATGGGTTGACTCCCACACGGGTCCCAACTGGGGGTGGGTTTTGAACCTGTAACCCAGGTACATGCCCTTGGCCAGGAATGGAACCCATGGCCCTCCGGTATGCAGGCCGACGCGCTACCCACTGAGCACGCCTCCAGGGTGGGTGGGTCTGGACACTGCAGTGAAAGCCAGACGTGGAGCCATGCCTGCGCTGGCAGCGACTTTCCTGACCCCCTCTTTCCGTGCTCAGAGAAATGCCATCGAGCGTTTCTGTGGGGAGGTGCGGCGCCTGTGCCACGCGGAACGGAGGAAGGACTTCGTGTCGGAGGCCTACCTGGTCACGCTGGGCAAGTTCATCAACATGTTCGCGGTGCTGGACGAGCTGAAGAACATGAAGTGCAGCGTGAAGAACGACCACTCGGCCTACAAGAGGTGAGCCTAGCACTGCGCCTGAGCCCCCCGGAGGGCGCCGGCGAGTACCTGGTGCGCTGCGCTTCCTGCACACAACGGGTGTGCCTCGGGGTGTGCGGAAGTCACTGCAGCTGGCTGGCGGTGGGGCGGGGACTGGCCAGGCCCAGGCCTGTTTTGATTTTGTTGCTTGTTAATCTTCGCCTGAGTCTCTTTTCATTGATTTTTAGAGAGAGTGAAAGGGAGAGGGGAGAGAGAGAAACATGGATGTGAGAAAGACACATCGATTGGTTGTCTCCTGCATGCTCCCTGACCTGGGCCAGGGATTATGCCTGGAACCAAGGTAGGTATGTGCCCTTGACTCACATGTTTGTTGAGCGCTCAGCACCCTTGGGTGGCAGAAGCACACAGACCATTTCCTCCTCACAGAGCCTTGGGGTCACTGCACGGGCGTTGGGCTCTGTGAGCGTCTTGGTGAGGGGCAGGTGGGATCTGCAGCCTGAGGGTGCCACCCCTCGTCACTCTCTGCTCAGGATGGCCCAGTCAGGTGGTGGTGTCCCAGCAGTGGGCAGAGCTGGCCCTGTGGAATGAGGTCACGTGGAGTTTCCTGGTTTTCCAGACCCGCTCTCCTCCGGGGCGGTTTTCTCTGTGAATGCGGAGAAGATAATTGGAAAAGGCGGGCATGGCGTGGCGTGTGCTTCTGGAACACTGTGTGGGTGGCTGGTGGCAGGGAGGGGGGTGGGCGGTCAGGGCAGAGCCAGCTGTCTATGGACAGA
>NW_006283149.1:53360-58753 GCF_000327345.1 Myotis davidii
TGACCAGATGCTGGCTGATGTTACCTCTTGCCACACAAGGAATGCGAGCTATAAAATTCAATTGGAAGAGTTTTTACTTTGCATGTGATGGGCTGTAGTGACATTGCCTCTGAAATCATACGTCTGCTGCTGTGTCTTTAAAATGAAATTGACATCAGATGGGTGCATCATCGATCTGCTTCCTCCTGCACGCCCCCGACTGGGGAATCTAGCCCACAACCCGGGCATGTGCCCTGACCCGGAATCCAACCATGACCTCCTGGTTCATGGGTCCACCCTCAACCACGGAGCCGCCCCAGCTGGGCTCTTCTTCTTCTTTTAAATCATGAAGCATGTTAGCTGATGACCTGTTTTCTTTTTTTCCTGCCTACAAAGGGCTGCTCAGTTTCTACGGAAAATGGCAGACCCACAGTCCATCCAGGAGTCGCAGAACCTGTCCATGTTCCTGGCCAACCACAACAAGATCACACAGGTGAGGCTCAAGCTCTCCTGCTCTGGCTGATGGGGTGCATGGCTGGGGCTCCGGGGGACAGAGGACCTGGAGCAGGTGGTGGCATGGGGCTCCCCTCTTCCAGTCTCTGCAGCAACAGCTTGAAGTCATCTCTGGCTACGAAGAGCTCCTAGCGGACATCGTGAACCTGTGCGTGGATTACTACGAGAACAGGATGTACTTGACGCCCAGCGAGAAACACATGCTTCTCAAAGTACGCGGTGGGGATGGCTGTTGAGGGCCCCATGGAGGAAGAGACACAGGAGGGCGGGACAGGCAGGATCTGGCCAACAGGCTGTGCTTTGTCTGCGATCCTTTCGTCAACCTTTTTAAAAAATATATATATATATTTTTATTGATTTCAGAGAGGAAGGGAGAGGGAGAGAGGGATAGAAACATCAGTGATGAGAGAGGACCATTGATGCTGCCTCCTGCACACCCCCTACTGGGGATCGAGCCTGCAACCTGGGCCTGTGCCCTGACCGGGAATGGGACCGTGACCCGGTCCCCAGGTCGACGCTCAATCACTGGGCCAGGGCTGAAATGCCTTTTCTGGAGAAAGAGTGAAGTGTCGTTTCTGTAGGTGCTTGTGGGCAGTTAACCTTGTGGGTCTGAGCTTTCCATGCCACTGTGTGCTTTTTCAGGTCATGGGGTTTGGTCTGTACTTGATGGATGGGAGTGTCAGCAACATCTATAAACTAGACGCCAAGAAAAGAATAAACTTGTCCAAAATCGACAAGTTTTTCAAGGTGAGTGAGTGACATTTCTATAGACGTGTGACCGTGACGGGTCTTGGGACATGGTGCCTGCACCCTCCCCGCCTTCCCACACAGGCTCTGCCGGGCTGTGGTCTCGAATGAAGGGGACCACGCCTTGTGTCCCTTGTCTGGCTGGTCACTCAGTTACACTTGTCCCTGTGGGTGCCCGCAGCTGCAGTCCTTAAGCTTCCTCGTGAGGTCGCCATCGGATGGTCACACCAGCTTCTGTTGATCCATTCTGTCGTGATGGGCATGTGGTGGTTTCTGGGTTCTCGCTGGTGTGAACGGGACTGCTCAGATTTAGGGACATCTGCACATTTCTGTTGGACGTGAACCCAGGGATGGGATTGGAGTCATGAGCATAAAGGTTTTCAGTGTGTGTAGATACAGCCTAACAGCTCTCCATGGGCTGCGCTGCTTTGCAATGAGTGAGCGTTCCCCTTGTTCCACTTCCTCGCCAACCCCTTTAGAAGGGGGGCCATCTGCAGGCTGGGCGTGTCATTGCGCTCTTTGGGCCTCTGATGCCTTAGCCCTTTGTGTGCTTCATGAAACGTCACTTGACATTTCTTGGTTTTCCCTGTTCGGTTGTTTCTGCACGTATTCTAGGTGCATGTGCCCCAAAATGCAGCCATTCCCCTACGTGGCTCTCCTTTCACTTTCCTAAAGGTGCCATTTGATGACTAGAGGTTCTTCGTTTTATTGTAATCCAATGTGTGCATCTTTAATGTCTACTTTAGGGAATGTTTCCATACAGTAGGCTCATGTGTTAGCTTTTGGACACATCACCACTCCTTTTCCATCTAAACCTATAGTTTCCCTTAGAACTGGTCTCTGTATGGCGTGAGGTAGGGGTTGGCATTCTTCTCTCTCTCTCTCTCTCTCTCTCTCTTTGTGATTCTTTTTTTTTTTTAATAATATATGTTTATTGATTTCAGAGAGGAAGGGAGAAGGGAGTGATAGAAACATCAACGATGAGAGAGAATCATGGATCAGCTGCATCCTGCAGGCCCACTACTGGAATCGAATCTGGGACCATTCAGTACACAGGCCGATGCTCTATCCACTGAGCCAAACCAACTAGGGTTCATTGTGATTCTTTAATATCTTTATTGATTTTAGAGAGAGAAGAAGGGAGAGGGAGAGAGAGATAGAGACATCAATGATGAGAAAGAATCATCGATTGGCTGCCTCCAGATCACCCCCTACTGGGGATCGAACCTGCGACCCTTTTGTGCATGGAACCACAGTCGACCAACTGAGCCCCACTGGCCAGGGCTAGGGGTTGACATTCTTGGATTTTTTTCTCCATATGGATAACTAGCTGACCTGTCCTTTCAGTGCAGAGACCACCTTTTCACACATTGTTCCGTGTTTCGTGGGTCATAAACCAGATGTCTGTCTGTGGCTCTGTCTTAGGTCCTCTGTCCTGCCCCACTGGTCTCCATCCATGCTCCAAGGCCACACAGTCCTAGTGGCTGTGGCTTCCCAGTAGAGTAGGTCTGCTCACCAGGAAGTCTTCAGTTATGTTCTTCGAGATTTTCGTGCGTATCATCCCTTCACCTTTCAAAATGCATTTTAGAACTGGCTTGTGATCGCCACACATGCTCACCACTCGTAAAACACCTTCCTCGTGGAATATTGTTTGGGATTCCATTGCATGTACAGATTCATTTAGGGAGAATGAACTTTGTTAAATTACCAAGTCTTCCAATACGTGAACCTGATGTATTTCTCCATTCACTTAAAACTTTAAAATGTTCTCCAGAATTTTTGGTAGTGTTTTTGCTTAGAGGTATCGTCTATATTTTGTTTAATGTATTCATACATAATTTTTTTTATTTTTGGATGCTTTTGCAAATTCTTTAAATTTTCATTTTCTAGTTGTTGCTAGTATGTAGAAATGCAGTTGAATTTTTTATGACCATAGATCTAACCAAAGTCAGATTAATTTCCATATTTAAAATGATTTCATGAATGTTGGCACTTGTATTTTGTTCTTGAAGTGAATGTAGAACAAAAAGTGTTCACCACTTTTTTTGCACTAAATGATTTGCAGAGAATGCTGTTAACCAACAGTAACCAATGGCTGTTCGCTCACGTAGTTATACGTTTGGTCACTGAACATACATGCTGACCCTATTTTTTTCCTTTGAATGCAGCAACTCCAGGTGGTCCCACTGTTCGGTGACATGCAGATCGAACTCGCAAGATACATCAAGACCAGCGCCCACTACGAGGAGAACAAGTCTCGGTACGAGTGCGAGCTGCCCAGTAGAATGTTCTGAGAGGTTCCTGTTGTCGTCGTTTTGTGTTTTGTTTTTTTAAGAGAGGGAGAGAGAGACAGAAACATCGACGTGAGAAAAGAACAGCTATTGGCTGCCTCCCCTACATACACCAACTGAGGATCAAACCCACAACCTAGACAGGATATGTTTTCCATTGCAGGGACGGATGGAGGGAGAGGTAGAGAGAGAGAGAGAGAGAGACCTATGTGAGACACATCAATGGGTTACCTCTCGAATGCTCCCCAGTCGGACCTGGGCTTTAACCTGCAACCTAAGTACGTACCCTTGGCCAGGAGTTTAACCCACAACCGTTTGGTATGCAGGCCGATGCTCTGACCATTGATGCACACTGGCCAGGGCTAATTTGATCTTTCCATCACAGTTGACATTCAGCATGACTTTGCATTGTTTTCCGGGGTGCAGCATGGTGGTGACCTAATCATATACTTCACAAAGGGGTTCCCCTGATATGTCCAGCACCCACCTGGCACCACACACAGTTAGCACAACGTGACTGACTGTATTCCCTGTGCTGCACTTGGCATCGCCGTCAGGAAGCAGTTTGGTGACGAAGGAGAAATTACGATGACTTTTTAAAAACAGGCGGGAGGGGAGCAGGCGACCCTCCGGTGACCCGCTCCCCTCCCGCCAGGTGGACGTGCACGTCTTCCAGCAGCAGCCCCCAGTACAACATCTGTGAGCAGATGATCCAGATCCGAGAGGACCACATGCGCTTCATCTCCGAGCTGGCGCGCTACAGCAACAGCGAGGTCGGCAGGCCAGCCCTGGGGCCTTACTGTGAATGCAGGACCCACCTCAGCTGCAGCCGACACGCAGCTTAGAGAAAACTAGGTTTACCACTCACAGTCCTGCAGGGCACCTGGCCCTGGGGGTCACACACGAGATCACAGGGGGCGAGAGCGGCCGGGAGGGGCTGTGGGCTGTGGGTGTAGCAGGTGCCTCTTCATCAGCGAACTGCAGGCTTAGGGGTTAGGACAGCGGGTAAGGGCCCTGGACGCTTCAGTGCTCAGGCTGAGGCGCTAACCACTAGTGGCACTGGCCAGGGCTCAGATGGGTCGTGTGCCCCATTGTGTCACATTTCTGGGCCAGGGCCCTTGGGGTGGGTTCCTAGAGCGGGTTTGATGGGACGGGGGGACTCGGCCAGATTTCTACATGTGGGACGACTTCTCGATGCTCCTTGATGCTCCAGGTTGTCACAGGCTCCGGCCGCCAGGAGGCCCAGAAGACAGACGCCGAGTACCGGAAGCTCTTCGACCTGGCGCTGCAGGGCCTGCAGCTGCTGTCCCAGTGGAGCGCGCACGTGATGGAAGTGGTAGGCGCCCTCGCTCGCTTGCCAGGAGGCGGGAACACCGGGAACCTGGAGAGCGTCCTCCCCTCCCCAACCCCCCAGGCTCATCAAGAAATGGACTCAAGGATATTTTTCCTGCATTAACTTTGGTTCTTGGATCAAAATTGGCTTTTTATTTTGGGGCCTAGAAATAAGGTTATATGTCAATTTAAATGGAAGACAATTCAACATACGTTTCATGCACCTGTGTTACAAATCAATGGCCTCATCTGTTGGCATTGATAGCCTTTAAATTGTAACGTTACGATATTTTTAAAAAAATATTTTTATTGATTTCAGAGAGAGGAAGGGAGAGAGAGACATCGATGTGACAGTGAAACATCGACCAGCCGCCCCTTGTAGGCCCCAGTCCTGCCCATGGCTTTCTGCCCGGGTGACCTTCCATTCCTGGCTTGTCCTTCCCACTGCCCCTGTCTGTCTGCCTGTCCTTCCCACTGCCCCTGTCTGTCTCCCTGTCCTTCCCGCTGCCCCTGTCTGTCTGCCTGTCCTTC
>NW_006283149.1:58796-60434 GCF_000327345.1 Myotis davidii
ACGACCGGCAAAGCACTGCAGTCTGTTTTTCCCTGTCTCTCTGACTAGTATTCGTGGAAACTCGTGCACCCGACGGACAAGTACTCCAACAAGGACTGCCCCGACAACGCTGAGGAGTATGAGCGCGCCACGCGCTACAACTACACCAGCGAGGAGAAGTTCGCCCTCGTGGAGGTGCGTCTGTCTGTTGTCTCTGCCTCCATCGCCACCGGCACATGTGGGCTCCCTTTTCAAAGGAGAGGAAAACAGGAATAAACCACCTACGTTTGTCATTGCTTCTCTGTGGGGCAGCCCTTTTGCATCTGTCGCAGTTGTCGAAACAGAATAAAATAGGCCATGGGTACTGATCTCTGCCGACAGCTCCCTGGGGCAGGTCCAGGGGGACAGGAAGTCACCTGATACCTGAGAGCCAGGAGCCCCTCCCTCTGCCCCCGTGGGAGCCCCGATCTCCAGGCTCTGCCGTGTGCCCCGGGCGGTGGGCGCCTGGGCTCCCTCTGTCCTCAGGCGTCTTGGTGAACACAAGTTGTTCATTTCACTTACAGCTGCCTGTCTTTTTTTTTTTTTTAATATGTTTCTATTGATTGAGAGAGAGGAAGGGAGAGGGAGAGAGAGGGAGAGAGAGAGGAACATCGATCAGGAATCACCAGTCCTGAGTGGGAATCGAACCCATGATCTTGTGTATGAGATGATGTTCCAAACAACTAGCCACACTGGCTGGGCCAGAATTTCTTTTTCTCATTAGCAAATAGACATTCCTCATCTGTTTAAAAAGGCAGCACAGCCATTGAACAAACCGGAGCAGGAGCCCAGTGGTGGGGAGAGGCCGGCCGTGTGCATCAGCCGTCACCCCAGAGCCCGTGTCCCCGCAGGTGATCGCCATGATCAAGGGCCTGCAGGTGCTGATGGGCCGGATGGAGAGCGTGTTCAACCACGCCATTCGGCACACGGTCTACGCCGCCCTGCAGGACTTCTCCCAGGTCACGCTGCGGGAGCCGCTGCGGCAGGCCATCAAGAAGAAGAAGAACGTCATCCAGAGGTCAGCGCCCTGCGCTCGGGCGGGATCGGAGGGCTGGTGCAGGTTAACATGGCCGTGCGGTCAATATTTCCTTTATGTCCATACTAGAGGCCCTGTGCACACAGTTCGTGCAAGGCAGGCCTTCGCAGCCCCCGCCCCGCCCCCGCCCGCACCCGCCTTGTCCTGACGCCGCCCTCGTCCGCAGCCACCAACCCTCAGTTCCCCAGTTCCCTTGTTCCGCGGAGCCCCCCGTCCATCACCCCACAGAGGGTGCCCTGGGCCTCCCTCTTTGGGGCGATGGCGGAGCTCCTCCCCAATTCATCACCCTGCTCACCGGTGGCCTGGGCCTCCCTCTGCTGGGCAATCATGGGGCAATGGCAGCCCCCTGACCAATCGCATTGCACCCACCTTGACTGGCCTGGTGCCAATGTGTGTCATTCTTTGGTCCTCAGGATGGTCGTTCTGCTGTTGGGCCATTTGGTCGATATGCATATTATGATTTTCTCATTATAGACTAGGGGCCCAGTGCGTGAACTCGTGCACCTTTAAGGGAACTATGGCCACAAGGCTACGGTTGGCACAGGGACAGGTCTCATCCCATCCTCCGCGCCATGCCCACCCCT
>NW_006283149.1:60541-60824 GCF_000327345.1 Myotis davidii
CTCCTGGCACCGACCCCACTCGTACCCGCTGATGGTGTTGAGCGACTCGGGCCAATGCTAGCAGTGGGTGTGAGCGGGCCGTCGCCGGCAGCAGGTGCAAGAGGCGGCTCCTGGTCCCAGTCGCCCCTCAGGAGCAGGGGTAGGCGGAGAACCCCTGAGGGACGATCAGGGCTGACAGTCGCCGCTGGCAACCAATGATGGCGCCAGGCTATGGGGCCAGCGCCAGGCACCAGCAGCAAGTGCAAGCAGGGCCGGTGCCGGCAACGGGTGCGAGCGGATGCTG
>NW_006283149.1:65223-67020 GCF_000327345.1 Myotis davidii
TCACACCAGGTCCCCCTGACCAATCGCATTGCACCCACCTTGACTGGCCTGGTGCCAATGTGTGTCATTCTTTGGTCCTCAGGATGGTCGTTCTGCTGTTGGGCCATTTGGTCGATATGCATATTACGATTTTCTCATTATAGACTAGGGGCCCAGTGCGTGAACTCGTGCACCTTTAAGGGAACTATGGCCACAAGGCTACGGTTGGCACAGGGACAGGTCTCATCCCATCCTCCGCGCCATGCCCACCCCTCCTGCCACGGCCCCCGGTCCCCTGTCCCCTGTCTGCCAGCAGCCCCGCTCCTGCTACCACCGCTCCCATACACTGACAGCGCAGAGCAATTGGGGCCGGTGCCAGCAGTGAGTGTGAGCGGGGCCAGCGCAGAGTGGCAGCCGCTGCCCTGGTTGCCCCTTACTCGTACCCGCTGATGGTGTTGAGCGACTGGGGCCAATGCTGGCAGTGGGTGTGAGCGGGCCGTCGCCGGCAGCAGGTGCAAGAGGCGGCTCCTGGTCCCAGTCGCCCCCCTCAGGAAGGGGTAGGCGGAGAACCCCTGAGGGACGATCAGGGCTGACAGTCGCCGCTGGCAACCAATGATGGCGCCAGGCTATGGGGCCAGCGCCAGGCACCAGCAGCAAGTGCAAGCAGGGCCGGTGCCGGCAACGGGTGCGAGCGGATGCTGCGGCACCCGCAGCAGGTGTGAGTGGCGGGCAGGACGGTGGCGTGCAGTAGCAAAGAATTAATTTTCAGTAACCACTAGAGGCTCGTCCTGATGACAGTTGGTCTGGCGCCCCCACTCACCTGCTCCACCATCCCACTGCGGCCGTGCCCGTCATGTTCTGCACACGCCCCCTGGTGGTCAGTGCATATCATAGCGACTGGTTGTTCCGTTATTATACCATTCAGTCTATTTGCATATTAAGGTTTTTATATATATGTTTTTATTGGTTTTAGAGAGAGAGGAAGGGGGGGAGAGAGAGGAACACCCATTGGCTGCTTCCTGCACGCCTCACACTGGGGCTGGAGCCCACAACCGTGACCTCTGGTTCATGGTTGACACTCAACCACAGAGGCACTGCAGCTGGGCAACAATCTCTTTTTAAAATTTCCTGTTGAGCTGGGTGAGCGTCGGTGAGATGCTGTGGTGGCCGGTGGCCCCACGGCGTCAGCGCTCGTGCCGTGTTCAGTGTCCTGCAGGCCATCAGGAAGACTGTGTGCGACTGGGAGACGGGGCACGAGCCCTTCAACGACCCAGCCCTGCGGGGCGAGAAGGACCCCAAAAGCGGCTTCGACATTAAAGTGCCTCGCCGCGCCGTGGGACCCTCCAGTACGCAGGTTCTCGTCCCTGGTCCCCCGTCTCTGCCTGTCCCCCAAGAGGGCCAACCCTGAGCGGGGGGTGGGGAAGCGCGGTCAGGAGTGAAATACGGTCACCTCTACTCTCGGACAAATCCCGTCTTGCCTGTGTCTCTCCGGCCCCTCTGTCCGCGGCCTGTGTGGGTCCGAGTGCTGCCGGGACAGCACAGGGACTGCCCGGCTCGCTCACTTGCATGAGGACCTGAGCCTGACGGCCCAACGCCCGGGTCCAAAACACGGGTGACCGTCTGTCTGTAGTCACGCTGCTTCTCGGAGGCTGTTTCGGGGCACGGGGACGATTCTCACGTTGTGCTGCAGAGTGTCATTCCTGAAGAGGCAGCTGGGAGAGATTTAAAAGTGTAGCTTTGTGCCCGGAACGGAGGCACCACCGCTTTGTTTCTCGCGTTCGGCCCCCAAGCAGCTTTCTCCTGACTCACACCTGCCCC
>NW_006283149.1:67037-75224 GCF_000327345.1 Myotis davidii
TGGCATCCCCAGCAAAGCACGTTGCTGGCTGTGATTGGGACGCTCGGTATCTGGGAGGAAGCCCGTCCGGGTCCGTCCGCGGTGTATGCCCTGCGCCCCGTGTGTGTGTCCCCGCTCCGCGTGTCGTGTGACTAACGCTCTCTCCGCCTCTCCCGTGTCTGTCCGTGTCTAGCTGTACCTGGTGCGCACCATGGCAGAGTCCTTGAGCTCCGCCGAGCTGCTGCGGCAGCTCAAGTCTCTGGGCATGGAGAGGCTGGTGCATGTGGTTAACGCGTTTCTGAGGCAGTCCTACACCTACCCGCCTCTCTTAACCTTCGGGGGTAAGACATCGTTCGTTTCCCTTGCTGACGTTCAGGGCACGGAGGCGAATGCTCCTTCGCAGGTCCTTCCTCCCACGCAGCAGCCTGCGGCCACGTAGATGGGCGCCCAGACCCCTTAGCGGAGCCGGGGGAGCCCGGCTCAGGTCAGGGCCTCGGAGCAGCCCCCCTGGGGCTGAGCAGCGTCTGGTGCGACTAATGCTCCCTGTGTGTTTTCTCCCACCAACGTTTCCCTGGATAACGCAGCTTTACATGGTGAGAACCATGCTAGAGTCCCTCATTGCAGACAAAAGTGGCTCCAAGAAAACCCTGAGAAGTAGCCTTGAGGGGCCCACCATATTGGACATAGAAAAATTCCATCGCGAGTCCTTCTTCTACACTCACTTGATAAATTTCAGCGGTAAGAGACACTGCTGACCAGCGCCCGGCCCAGCATGCTCTAACACCGCTAACACCGTCCAGAACGCTTCCGCCTGCTGACCGTCCCCGCTGAGGTCCCCGCACGCACCCGCACCAGGTGGTGATGTGTGGTAACCCTGTAGCCACCTTCACCTGCTGCCGTGCACGCATGGCCGGCCGGGTGCCCCTCCGAGCGGCATGGCCTTTGGACGGGTGAGGGCCGTGGGGCCGTGGCTGGCCCTTCAGCCACACAGGGTCTGACACGACCAGCGAACGTCCCCTCTGGCAGTGACGTGCGCAAAGGGCAGGTCCCCTGGCTCAGGCAGCTGCCCTGGGGAGACGCCGGTCCCTGGACCAGGGCGCCGGTGGGTGCCCTTGGTTGTCCTGTCACAGCCGTGTGCTCCCAACGGGAGGCCCCGTCTAGGCTGGGACGCTGCAGGTTGGCAGTGAATAACGAGCTTTTTGGTTTTCACTCCATCACAGGGCAGAAGCATAAAAAACAGTCCTTTTGCACTAACTAGACCCCACGGAGGGTGCAGGAAATGCCGCGTCTGCTCCCCAGCAAAACAGGGCCGTCCTGGTCTCACTGCTCCTTTTCAAAAGCACTTTCCTCCCAGCCCCCGAGGCCCACAGGGCCCACGAGAGGCACCGATGTCCCTGTCAGACCCACAGCCCAGACGCCCCTCTGTCCTTCCCTGGTGAGAGCGGGCACAGCCCGGGTGGCTTGCCTGCAGTCAGGTGTCCCATCCCTAGTGTGAGGGGCCCGCGACCCTGTCCACTCACCACCCCCGCATGGCTCCGGGCTGACGGCAAAGGACCTGGCGCCTGGTGCACGGCCCTCGCCCCTGTCTGTCTGTCTGTCTGTTTTTTGCCTGTGAGTCTGTGCTGTTGGCGGAGGCTGACCCGCTGCCGCCCGCACCCCCAGAGACCCTGCAGCAGTGCTGCGACCTCTCGCAGCTGTGGTTCCGCGAGTTCTTCCTGGAGCTCACCATGGGCCGGCGCATCCAGTTCCCCATCGAGATGTCCATGCCCTGGATCCTGACCGACCACATCCTGGAGACCAAGGAGGCGTCCATGATGGAGTGAGTGTCCCGGGCCCTGCGGGCTGTGCTCGCGGTGACCGGGGGCTGTTGGCTTTGGGGAGGTGAGGGGGGGAGGCGGGGCTGGGCCGTTCTCAGGGCTGAACTTGATGCCGTGATTCTAGGGAGAGACGAGAGAGTCAGACGAGGGACAGGTTTCTTGTCTTTTTTTTTTTAATGTTTTTATTGATTTCAGAGAAGTTGGGAGAGGGAGTGAGAGAAACATCAATGATGAGAGAGAATCATCAATCAGCTGCCTCCTGCACAGCCCCCACTGGGTATCCAGCCCTCAACCCGGGCATGTGCCCGAACCAGGAATCGAACTGTGACTTCCTGGTTCATAGGTCAACACTCAGCCACTGAGTCATGCCAGCCGGGCAAAAATAACATACTGTTAAAAATAAAGAAAGTCCTCATTGTTGTGTTTATTAAGAAAAAACTTAGAGGCCCGGTGCACAAATTCATGCCTAGGCCTGGCCGGCGATCAGGGCCGATCTGTGGGGCAACCAGCGGGGCAGTCAGGCCCCTGCTCACACTCGCCCTGGCTGGACTTGCACTGCCCACTCGCCGCCCTCCTCCCCCCCCCCGCTGCTGCCGCCAGTCGCATCTCCAGGGAAACTGCCACGGTGATGGGGGTTGCCCCCCGCTGGCACCTGCCTTGGCTGGCGGCCTGGCACCGCCTGCTTGCTGGCACCGCCGCCATCGCCACTGGCTGTGGGCAGCTCCTGGGTTGACCATCTGCCCTCTGGTGGTCAGTGCAGATCATAGCGACCAGTCATTCCACCGTTCGGTCGATTTGCATATTACCCTTTTATTATATAGGATAGGATGCCACATCCTTGTGGCAAAAACCTTTGAAACAGGATCAGGGAGACGGTGCAGCTGCTGGAGGCCTGTGACTCGGGCATGGCCCACGGGGTGGGTTCGCTGCCAGGCTGCTCCCTCAGGGCCTCGCAGGAGCCGAGTCTGGCGTTTGAAGGGATTGGTTTTCCTCATGAGAGGAGAGGAGAGTGGAGCGGGGGAGTTCTCGGGTCCGGGGAAGCTGCGTGTGTGAGGCTGGCTGACCTCTCCCCTCTGCAGGTATGTCCTCTACTCCCTGGACCTTTACAACGACAGCGCCCACTACGCCCTCACCCGGTTCAACAAGCAGTTTCTCTATGACGAAATCGAGGCAGAGGTGAGCTCCCAGGCACCTGGAGCAAGCTCTTCCATGTCCTTTGGGGATTGGAGGAAGCAAACCTACCCTCTAACACAATGAGGCTTAAACAGAGCAGCAATGTTTGACATCGATATTTGGGGTCAGCCCTCAGTCTGCGCCTCTCTGCGCGGCTGCGCCGTCACAGCAGGAGCTGGAGGGGATGAGCCGGCCGTCCCGGCAGCTCGCCCGTGGTGACGGCGCAGACACCTGCACGCACGGCCTGTGCTGCAGACACGGCGATGGCCTCTCGTGTGTGTCTTCCCAACAAGAGCCTCTGTCAGGTGCCGTACAGTTTGCGTCCTTTGCATCCCCGGCCGTATTTACTGCGAAACTGGAGGTGCAAACCTTCTGACCACCTTCCCCTGTGCCTCTGGCAACCCCCACTCACTTTTCTGCATTTGAGTGTGTGGCTTTGTTAAGATCACACACGTGAGACCATACAGTACTTGTCTCTGTCCAGTTTATTTCACTTAGCACAATGCCCTCAACATCATCCATGTTGCTACAGGTGTGGCAAAAGTCGGTTTACCGTTGTCATATGGAAAATAATACAATTAACAAGAATAATGATACAAGAATAACCTCTGCACACACAACACTGTGATGATGACCAGAGAGAAGGGTGGGGGCAGGAAGAACGGGGAAAGGGGGGTAAATGGTGATGGAAGGAGACGATTTGGGCCGGGGACCACAGCACAATAGACGGACGACGTGTGATAGACTATCCGTCCGGAACCATGTAATTTACTAACAGATGTCACTCCAGTAAATTCTGTGCTTCGTGCATTCACAGCTGTGAACCTACGCTTGCCCCACCCTGCATACATGACGTGTTCTTTATCGAAGGTGTTAGCTGATCTCCGTTCAGGGAATTAAAATGTAACGTCTGCTACATTCTTCTTCAGGTGAATCTGTGCTTTGACCAGTTTGTTTACAAGTTGGCTGACCAGATATTTGCATATTATAAGGTGATGGCTGGAAGGTGAGTATGTGTTCTGTGGTTTGGGGAGGGAACCTTGGGTGGCTTCATCTGATATTCGCATTACCATTCAGAGCCTGTGAGCAATGTCCTCCTTTCCTTCCATCCTAGTTTGCTTCTGGACAAACGGTTAAGATCCGAATGCAAGAACCAGGGGGCCACCATCCACCTCCCGCCCTCCAACCGCTACGAGACGCTGCTCAAGCAGAGGCACGTGCAGGTGAGGGCCTTCCCGCACGGCGCTCCTGGTCCTGGACCGGCGTCTGAAGCAGGGAGGCTTCCTTAGCGTTCGCGGGGTCTGAAAAGGAGTCCGTATGTCAAGTGACCGTGGGAACTTCCTTATAAAGTGTTGAGAGCTTAACGGACACGGTTTCTGTGGGACAGCCTGCAACACGAGGGAAGACTTGCAGCGCTGTGCACCAGGCCCTGCCCGGATTCCTTTTTTTCTTTTTAATTATCTTTTTAATGATTTTTAGAGAGAGAGAAAGGGAGAGGGGGAGAAAGAGAGACACATTGATGTTGGAGCGAAGCACGTTTAAATGTTCTGCATTATGTCTTCCTCTTACGGTTTCCAGGGGGGACGTGCACATACATGGTTTCAGCAGGTCACTCTCTCCGCCCTCTCACCCCCAGCTCCTGGGCAGGTCCATAGACCTCAATCGCCTGATCACCCAGCGTGTCTCGGTGGCCATGTACAAGTCCCTGGAACTGGCTATCGGACGGTTTGAAAGTGAAGACCTGACCTCCATCGTCGTAAGTGCCCTCTCTTCCCTCGGGCTCGGCCCAGAGTTGGATACAAGTCACAGGATCATAGCTGCTTTTATTTCCGTCCTTATCGACGCCTTGAACCAGTGATACCTTCAGTGTTTCGTCCAGAAATCAAAACACAGGCACTGATTAGCTTGGCCTTCTTTTAGCAGAGAATTCTTTTAAAGAGAATTTCATATAGCGGATAGACAACAGGTCCAGCATACACATCATACATATCATATGGCCCCTGAAGAGGAAAACCAAAGCAACAGCATGGAAACAACATTTAAAAACTCCTTAATATGTTTTTATTGGTGAGAGAGAGAGAGAGAGAGAGAGAGAGAGAGAAACATAGATGTCAGAGAGAAAATGTTGCCTCCTGCAACTCCCCACGCTGGGAATCGAGCCCACAACCTGGGCATGTGCCCTGACCAGGCATCAAACTGTGCGTGACCTCCTGGTTCATAGGTCGATGCTTAATCGCTGAGCCCCCGGCCAGGCAGGAGGGGCATGTTAAAGGCAGCCGAGCGGGCATGAGAGAGCTGGGTGTGAGAAGCCCACTCCTGCTGCCTGGCAGACCCTGCCTCATGCATTCTTGGTCCAGCTCGCTGACCACACCCGGCGTGTCAGCTCCGTCCTGCCCCCGCTTGGCGCTGCCCCGTGGGGAGTGGATGCCACTGTCTGGGCCCCGCTCTGTCCTCACTCCCGTCCTGTGTTCACGCAGGAGCTGGACGGCCTCTTGGAAATCAACCGCATGACACACCAGCTGCTGAGCAGGTACCTGTCGCTGGACAGCTTCGACGCCATGTTCCGGGAGGCCAACCACAACGTGTCCGCGCCTTACGGGAGGATCACCCTGCACGTCTTCTGGGAGCTCAACTACGACTTCCTGCCCAACTATTGCTACAACGGCTCCACCGGCCGGTGAGCGCCCCACCCTGGGGTCTGAGCCGCCCTGGCCAGGCCCCACCAGGTCCTGGTCGTGTCCTCGCTGCCATGGACCAGGCTCTCCTGGGTTTGGAGCCTGTTTGCTGGGCTCCTGATGCTCTTTGTTGCTGAACCCGGCACATTTACCAGCCTCACAGAATTTGTATCGTGCACGTCCTACTTTAGATTTCTCTGAGTTCTTCTCTGATCCTTATTTCAGTGAATTAGCAGAAAGATTTAACTGATGTTTAACGGAAAAACGACGAATATTTAAAAGTCATTACATTTTCCTTTCCTTGTTCTTATTTAGGTTTGTTCGGACAGTGTTACCGTTTTCCCAAGAATTTCAAAGAGACAAGCAGCCAAATGCTCAGCCACAGTACCTGCATGGGTCCAAGGTAGGCTCTGTGTGTGTGTGTGTGTGTGATGATCGTTAAGGCCACTGTTTAGCATATGTGGAAGTTTCATTTAAAGCAGTTCAGTTACGATGGTTTAACTCCATCATGCCAGGTATAAAATGTTATTGTTTTATTGATTGGTTGATTTTTAGAAAGTGAGGGAGTGAGGGAGGGAGAGAGAAACATTGGAGTGTCGCACCGCTGCCCCCTGCATGCCCCTGAGGCTGCAGCCCCGGCCTGGCCCTGACCAGGCCCGGAAGTCGAATAGGCCGCCCTTTGGGGCACCGGACAACACCCACTGAGCCTCCCGGGACAGGGCGGCTCGTTATTGGGCTTTTTGTGTGGGCGCACAGCTCATCTCACCACAGCTGGTTTTTGGGGGGGAGCAGGGCTGTATTTTATTGAGTCGGAAAAAAAATGAAACTCCAAACATAGTGACTCAGATTACAAAAGATACAGCCATAGCCCTGGCTGTTGGTTGGGTGTCATCTCGTGCACCGTAAGGTCACCGGTTGAGCTCCAGGCCCGGGCACAGGCCAGGGTTGTCTCTCTCTCTCCCTCTTTCTTCCTCTCTCTCCAAAAAAAATCAATAAACTATTCTTAAAAAAAAATAATAATGATAACATGCTCTCTCTCCAAGGAGCATGGCCATGCCCTTCCCACCCCCCTCACCTTCCTCCTCAGGCATATATCTCCTAAACAAGGGACCTCCCAAGGCTCGCACCTGGGGGAGCAGTGGGCAGCAGCAGGTCGTCCTGGACCCCCCGAACCTGCCTCCCAGGCCCCCTTTGCTCTGACTTCTCAGGGACCCACGGCAGCCCGGGCCGGGCTCTCCTTTTGCCTCTTCTCGGCCAGCGATGGCAAACCTATGACACGCGTGTCAGAGGCGACACGCAAACTCATTTTCTTGGTTGATTTTTCTTTGTTAAATGGCATTTTAATATATAAAATAAATATCAAACATATAAGTCTTTGTGTTACTATGGTTGCAGAGATCAAAACATTTCTCTCTGTGACCCGGCCCCAGAGTTAAGTCAGGGTTTTTCAGAACGCGGACACGCCGAGCTCAGAAGGTTCGTCATCACTGTCCTAGGCTCTTCCTTGTTTCATTGTTCTAAATGTGTTTTTGCTGCAGTCAACAAATTCTTGCCTTTCTAGCAAAAAAAACAAAGATACACCCACTGCAAATAGCACAGGGGGTTTAGCAGCAGCTTCTCAGGGCGGGCCGGGCGCGGCAGGCTTCCTCTTCCGCACGCCCTGTGATGTGTGCCCTCTGCCCGCTGGTGTGTGTGCTGTTCCCTTTGAAGTGGTGTCCCCTGTGGCCACGCAGCCCCGGGCGCTGTGGTCGGAAGCTCGGGGCTGAGATTTGGGCAGGACGTCCTCCTCGAGGTGCGGAGAGGAGCCGGGTCACAGAAGGACACAAAGGGGCCTCTTTAGGCCCTTTCAGCTGAGAAAGAAACAGTGCGAGTCCGTGGGGCCGGCCAGGAGCACTGGGAGAAAGGGAAGCCGGGGTCGCGGACGTAGAAGCGGCCTGGGCTCCGAGGACACGTGGGATTTCGAGGGGAAAGTGAGGCTGCTTCTATCCGCTGCGCGGCCTGCAGCGCGCTTACTGCCCCAGGAGCCCAAGGGAAATAGGAACTGGGCGCCCAGCTGGCTTTCCTTGCCGGGGTCCTCACTTCCTCCTGCCCCGGCGGCTGAGCGGTTGAGGAGGAGCCAGAAGTCTGGCCTTTGAAGGGAGGGCGTTCTGAGACTGACCCCAGATCTGCGCAGCCTCTCTGGGGAGGGTGGGGGGCACCATGCCATCTCAAGGGGTAGATTTGTGGGGGTGGTTCTGAGAGAGGCTCCCACAGCTCGGTTCTGTCAGTCCTGCTGCCCAGAGGCGTCACCTCGCGCGGGGCCACCTTGTGAAGGCGGCGTGAGAGTTCTCATGCGGCTGGCGTCCTGTGTCCGCAGGCTCTGAACCTGGCCTACTCCAGCATTTACGGCAGCTACCGGAACTTCGTGGGGCCCCCGCACTTCCAGGTCATCTGCCGGCTGCTCGGCTACCAGGGCATCGCGGTCGTCATGGAGGAGCTGCTGAAGGTCGTCAAGAGCCTGGTACGTTCCCTCGGGTGCACTTCCTCCTCCCCCCGCCCCCGCC
>NW_006283149.1:75352-90722 GCF_000327345.1 Myotis davidii
TAAGTTGCTAGAGCAGCTCACGGGACTCAGGGAACTAGTTCCTCCCCAGGCGAGACGCTGTCATGGGTACGTGTTCTGTGCACTTATCCGAGAGAACCTGATAAAATCTTAATCCTGAGCCCATTTTCTCAAGATTCTTTGTTGCCAAATATCGATGTTCATGTCTTTCCATGTTTCATAAACTAATCAAGAGAAAGCTTGAAGCTCAATTTCTGTCCATGTAATTTAAGTGCTTAACGCAGAAGCGGATGGGATTCTAAAATGACAGAATCTACACCATGGAGGTCAGGACCCAAAAGCAATTAGAATACAGATGAGTGGGGTCATTTCCGCAGCCGTGACCCCTGCCAGGACCCCGTGTAGCCGCCCTCAAAGCCGTGGCTCCTTGGCAGGTGGTTGGTGCCCACAGTGACCTGGTCTCTGTTCTAATTGAGGAATCCAGAAACCAGCCTGGTGGGCGTCGCTTCCTCGTGCCCCGCCCTCCCTGGGTCGTGCCTCCAGCCACGCGCGTGGCCCCAGCCTCCTGCTGGGAGCTGTTTCCGAACCTGCACTCACTGGTTTCACAGCCAGAGGGTTGTCAGTCCTTCACACCGCCCTGCATTTTAGACCCCGTGCCACTGGTCCCGTGGGCCGCCCACCTCAGGGACGGCCCGGCTGGCGGCTGACGCAGCCCCTGTCTCCGCAGCTGCAGGGCACCATCCTGCAGTACGTGAAGACGCTGATGGAGGTGATGCCCAAGATCTGCCGCCTGCCCCGGCACGAGTATGGCTCCCCCGGTGAGCACAGGGGCCTCCCAGGACGGCGCGGGATTGAGGGAGAAAGAGGCTGTGGAGCCGAGGGGCAGTGCCCGTTGCTACACGACCACCCTGCGGGAGAGGGTGTCAGGGCGTGTGGCGTCTCCTTCCCGGGCCTGGCGGCGGTGCCAGAGGGTGTCCTGCGGACACAGGCTGTGCCGTGGGGGCTCGGCCCTCCAGCACCCCCAACCCTGCCCCCTCTCGCCCCCAGGCATCCTGGAGTTCTTCCACCACCAGCTGAAGGACATTGTGGAGTACGCGGAGCTGAAGACGGTGTGTTTCCAGAACCTGCGGGAGGTGGGCAACGCCGTCCTCTTCTGCCTGCTCATCGAACAGAGCCTGGTGAGCCAGCACCCGCCCGCCCCAGCGTGGCCGTCACCCCCGGGGGAAAGAGGGCGTTGGTGAGAGGCTTCATCTGTGGGGTGACTCGGGGGGAAGGGCAGCACAGCGCCGCCTTGTTCATGACTCTTTAGACGTTCACTTTAATTGTGTTCCCTACCCTTGAAACCCAGACGTGCGGTGTGGTGCGTGTGAGAATGTTCTAGTGCGTGAGCATGGTACACAGCCACACAGGGACCCCCCCATATGGAGCTGACCCTCCACGTGGCGGGAACTGGGCGTCTCCGGGGAGAAGTCCGCGTGTACGTGGACCACGTCGCTCACACCGCGCCGTCAGGGTCCCCTGCCACCTTCCCCAGATGGCTCTGTCCGTCCCCTACGAAGTGACTCCCTAACGCCACCTTCTGCTCCGTCCTAGTCTCTAGAGGAAGTGTGCGACCTGCTGCACGCAGCCCCCTTCCAGAACATCCTGCCGAGGGTCCACGTGAAAGGTGAGCCCGCGTCCCCCGGCGGAGCCGGTGCCTAGGAAGTTAAATAAATGGGAAAACAGAAACCTTCGGGGTTCCTGCGATGTGATCTCTTCACGTGCTTCTCAGTAGATGGCTGGGTGCGGGGTGTGGACCCAGAGGGACTGGACCTTCACTCCGATCTGCTTCGCTTTGGATTATATTTTCAGTCAATTTTCAAAAGTGAAGGTTGAACAGAAAGTCATTCCTGTCGCTTTGAATTAAAACATCAAAGCAGTCGGTTCTGCACATGAATTTTCAACGATAATCTGCACGGACCATGTTACTTTCACAGCCTTCCCTTTGTTTTCTTATGTAAACTGTAACGCTGTGATCATTCGCACAAGAGACAGTGCACGCTAATTTTTTCCACTGCAGAGGGAGAGAGACTCGATGCCAAAATGAAGCGACTGGAATCCAAGTACGCCCCCCTGCACCTCGTCCCTCTGATTGAGAGACTGGGGACCCCTCAGGTAACCTCCTGGGTCAGCCGTCGCTGTCCACGTCGGGCCTGGGTGAGGCTGGGTGTGCAGGCTCTGGGGGAGCCCAGAACAGAAGGCATCAGGATGTCGGACGGGTCCACTCGGCCCCAGGGTCTCCAGGGGGCGTTCGTAACAGGACCCGGTCACAGGGCGTTTCAAATTGTGAATCAGCTGCTTCCCTTGAACGTGTGTAGAACACCCCCTGGCAGGTGAGCCGTCTGCAGAGGTGTCGCCTGCTCCTGGTGTCCATCCCTCATGAAGAAGGCTTGGTCCCAGGTGTTTAAGAACAGACGGGGCGGGGGGCAGACGGGAGGCCAGGTATCCCGGGTCTGTTCCATTAGCTGCTCCTAGACCTGCCCCGTGTGGTGACGATGGAAGTGTCTGCACACATTGCCGCAGTTCTCTGCAGGCACCATCGCTCTGTCCTCGGCCGTGAACCCCACTGAATCGTGTAAGACGTAGGGAATACCTGACCTTTATTTGGTTTGATGCTTCTGCAAGTGAAGATCATTTTCCATTCAGTCAGGAAGAAAACAGGGTTTGTTGGTTCCGCCCTTGACCTCCCGTGTGGCCCCATCGCGTGCCTTCCTTCCCGCAGCAAATTGCCATAGCGAGAGAGGGGGACCTGCTGACCAAGGAGCGTCTCTGCTGCGGCCTGTCCATGTTCGAGGTCATCCTGACGCGGATCCGGACCTTCCTGGATGACCCCATCTGGCGCGGGCCTCTGCCCAGCAACGGGGTCATGCACGTGGACGAGTGTGTCGAGTTCCACAGACTGTGGAGCGCCATGCAGTTTGTGTACTGCATCCCTGTGGGCACGCACGAGTTCACGGTCGAGTAAGTGTGTGCTCCGGGCACAGGGAGGTGGCTGCTGAGCTGTTTAAAGCTACTGAAGTGCAGTTCTCACGTGACTTGGGGCTCAGCCTCTGGGAGTCGACCCAGGAAACTTAGGCACGTGTGTGTGCATTCCTCCAGCGAGGGCCCCAGCCTCCTGAAGTCCTTCAAGGAGGGTGTGTGATAGAAAAACAGGTTAGGAAACGGGGTCCAGAGGCACCCAGAGGGGTCTTCACCAGGAACAGGGACACGCCATCAGCTGCCCAGTTTTCCCAGAAGATGCCTGGGTCGTGGACGTCTGGAGACAGAGACGGATGCAGGAAAGACTTTCATTCTGCTCATGGCTTCTTGTTTTTTAATCCTCACTTGAAATTTTTCCATTCATTTTAGAGAGAGAGGAAGGGAAATTGAGAGAGAGAGAAACATCAGTAATGAGAGGAAATTGTTGATCAGCTGCCTCTTGGACACTCCTCAGTGGGGACCAAGCCCGAAATCCTGGCATGTGCCCTGACCGGGAATTGAACCCTGACCTCCTGGTTCACAGATCAACGCTCAACCACCCAGCCACACTGGCCAGGTGCTGACAGCTCCTTGTTTGCAGGCAGTGCTTTGGCGATGGACTGCACTGGGCCGGCTGCATGATCATCGTTCTCCTTGGGCAACAGCGGCGCTTTGCTGTCCTGGATTTCTGCTACCATCTGCTGAAAGTCCAGAAGCATGATGGCAAAGACGAGATTATCAAGAACGTGGTACGTGGACAAAAGCCTTGTGTCCTACGGTGACGTTTCATAGTAAAGCATGCTTTCAGTCTATGACAACTTCTCTCTCGGGGGATGTTTTCCATCCCAGCACATAAGGTGCCGCCGAGTGAAGCTTCCCTTTGATTCTCAAAATGAATCGTAATGAAATTGGTGAGTCAGGCAGTCTGACAGTTAAAATACCAAGTCTCCCATTTTTATCCTCTTCAGGGTTCTTAGATCTGTGTGTTAACATGGAGTCTCACGGGACGCGCGATCAGGCCCTTGGCCTACTGCCTGGTCTCCTGGCTTCCTTTGTGGTCGTCAGAGTGTGCCTTTCGGCTGCTCTTTAGATCGTTTTATCGTTTTCATTTTCTGAAATGTTTGTCATTGAATTCTAGAAAACACTCAGACATTATCTATTTGTCTACGTATCTATCTCATTTTCCCTGTGGCAGCCTTTGAAGAAGATGGTGGAGAGAATCCGCAAATTCCAGATTCTTAATGACGAGATCATCACCGTGTTGGACAAGTACCTGAAGTCGGGCGATGGAGAGAGCACGCCCGTGGAGCACGTGCGCTGCTTCCAGCCCCCGATCCACCAGTCCCTGGCCAGCAGCTGAGGACATGCCTGTGGCTGCTTTGGGAGTCCCGGTCCTGGCTGCATCAGTAACTGTAGGGCATGTTCTTGTCACACGCAGTGAGGTTTGTAGGGACTCGGTCAGTGTCCTTGTACCTGTGAAAGGGCACTTTTTGATCTGAAAGCCTAAATTTATAAAATTGACTTATTTTTCTAGCCTAAAATTGTCTATGCTTTTGGTAACTAGGAAGCTTGAGACTATTGGCTGCAAATTGCTGCCTTCCCGTTCTTACAGTTATTTTCCGTTTTTCTGTGAAATGTCCAAGTGCCACCGGGGTCATCCGTGTATCCCTCAGCCAGGGTTCAGTGACGTTCAGGGACTCCAGCAAGGAACCTGGATAGCTGATTGTCAAAAGTCGCTACTAATTAAAGTGGAAATTAATGATTGTTTAGCTTTTGTTAGGCCTTTTGCTAATGATCTTTTATGAATTAAAGTCATTCTTTCCTTCCCTATTTGTGTCAATTATTTCAGAAAAGAGTGAGCTTGACTCCTTGTTTCTACTAAATCCATTTGTAACATCTAATGTGTGAGGGATGATTTAAAGGGTGTGGAAATAAAAGGAATGAAACCTCCTTGCTGTTGATCATTTCCTGTGACCACCCTGTGTGTGTTGGCTTGGACAAGGCACTTCTCTGCTTATCTGGGTGCACAGACTGAGTCCTTGGAATGAGTCTTGCCCACCACAGCTTCGGAGGAGGAGTAAGTTATCTCTGTCTGTGGACACAGAGCACCGATTCCAGGTAGGACCCACGCACATGCTACTGAAAATGCAGGGTGAGCTGTTCCCTGTGCCGCTCAACCTGTATGTGTTTTCTTGATGTGAACTGATAACCTTGGGACCTGCATTCTGATGGAGGCAGTCTCTGTCCTCAGCCCATAATGAAAGGCTAGAATCTCGGGAAAAATGACTGTGATGATTACATTGACATAACTCAGATTCCTGTGTTTTAGAAGTGTTACAAACCACACCAACGGTAGTAAACACTTATGGAAAACACAAGTGATTTAAGATGTTAACTGAACCTCTTGGTTATAGGTTGATGCTCAACCACTAGCCACACTGGCCATGCCCAATAGAGAAATTAATGGAATAGAATAGAAGATGTAATAAGAGACCCAAATCCAAAGATAAATTTTTAAAAATATATATTTTATTGATTTTTTTTACAGAGAGGGAGGGAGAGGAATAGAGTTAGAAACATCAGCTGCCTCCTGCACACACCCTGCCCGCAACCAAGGTACATGCGTGTACTTACTACACAAACTTCACAGGATGCTGTCGGCGAATTCCTGTGCAAAAACGATCCTCTCCTACCCTCTTGTGGCCATTCAAGGAATAACACCTTTGTGTTGCTGTCCGTGGTGCTGAAACCCCAGCTAATGTCCTGTGAACACGACCAAAATTTCTAACCAGGGGAAAACAAAACAAAAAACCCCCACAAAATCATGGAGGCTGTCCAGGGCGGCAATCATTCCGTCCCTGGATGGACTGAAGCCATGGGTCTGGATTTTTTTTTTTTTCATGGGTCTGGATTTTTATTTTTCCCATGGGTCTGGATTTTGCACCTCTTCCCGCCCCAGCCCTGCAAAGGGAGGCCTTGGCTGCTGCACTGACATCAGGAACCTGTGCGTTTACGGTGTCAGTCCGTAACCTGGAGGCTGCCATTACGGAGGCGGCCAGTCCGTACAGCGAGGTGCTGGAGTGTCGCGAGACTCAGCGTTCTCGCGAGAGGCCGCCGTTATTGCGGCATGCCCTACCATGGAGGCCGCCATTATTGAGGTAGTCCGTACAGGGGAAGCCGCCGCTAACGAAAACGGCCAGTACCGAACAGGACGCTCTTAATGAGGCAGCCAGTAACCTGCAGGCCGCCAGTATTGAGGCAGCCAGTACCTGGAGGCCGAAATTACGGAGGCAACTAGTAGCCTGGAGGCGGCCACGATCGCGGCAGTCCTACCCTGAAGGCCGCCATTAATGAGGCAGTTATTGAGTACCGGGAGATGCAGCGCCGGTTGGAGACCTGGGATTTAAGGAATTTCCGTGGGTGATGATGATGGAGAGGACAAGACGCATGATCCGGCTTTACAGAATAGAAAGTCAAGCCTCAAAGAGAGGGACGTTACTTCTATGCACGTTTGCCAAGAACCGCAGGGCCGAGAGGGCCCTGACCGGCTGTGAAGGGGCCACGCTACCGCCGAGGATCTGACGGAGAGGGCGAGTCGGGGATTCCTGACGCGCCTTCACGTTCCCCCGCTCCCCCCCACTCCTCCACCGGTGACCCGTGGGTTTTCCATTTATCGCCCTTTTCCGGGGCAAGAAAAAGTGGTGGCAGGGCCGGAAGCGCGGTAGCCCTTGGGTTCGAGACGACGGCGCCGTTTAAGGCAGAGCGAGCGTCCTGGTAATATTGGAGCCGCTAGATTCTTCACCCGGGCTCCGGCCCAAATTGGAGAAAACCTACAATGTTTTGGCGGCCTATGGAAGGGCGCTGAGGGTCACAAAGCATAGGGTGCCCATCGAAAACGCCAAGCCTCCCAGGGCCACCGGAAGCCCCGCCCCTGGGCGGGGTCAGACAGCCTCTGGGAGGAAAGAAGTGAAGCCCCGCCCGTGGGCGGGGTCAGACAGCCTCAGGGCCACCGGAAGCCGCGCCCCTGGGCGGGGTCAGACTCTGGGAGGAAAGAAGCGAAGCCCCGCCCCGCGGCGGAGCGCGCCTGCCATGGCTGAGCCCCCCGGCGCCCGCTCCGCTGCCCTGCGCTTAGCTGCCGCAGCCAGCTGGAGGGCCGTGCGCGGACGCTACGTGGAATACTTTCCGCGAGTGCTGGAGTTTCTGCGGTGTCTGCGCGCTGCTGCTCCCGGCTTGGTTCGCTACCGCCACCACGAGCGCCTGTGCATGGGCCTAAAGGCCAAGGTATGAGAGCCCCTGGGACCGGGAACCGGCAGAGCGGAAGGGGCGGGATGCGAGGATCAGACTAGGACCGGCCGCCTGTGGGTGGGAGCGTTGCAAAAGGGAAACCTGCCCCGAAGTGGGAATTCTGAGCTCAGTCCCCTTCACAGGTGGTGGTGGAGCTGATCCTCCAGGGCCGGCGTTGGGCCCACGTTCTGAATTCCTTGTATCTCCACTTTCCAGTGTCTGGACCTACTGTCGTGCGGGACCCCAAAGCTGTGAGTCATCCCTGGGACAGTCCCCACCCACAGTGAGTCCTTGGTGCCTCTAACTTGTCTGCCTTTTTACCTTCAACAGACAGAACAGGATCTGAAGATCATCTCCGAGGCACAGGAAGCCTTTCGCCAGCAGGTGAAGCTGCTGGCAGAGGCCCCTGAGGATTTGGATTGGAAGTTGCTGGTGAGACTAGCGAATTTCGGAAACTATAATGTGGCTTTCTTTTCTAGTTCTTTTCTGACCAGATTTTTTTCTGTTGGCAGGAACTTGAACAAGAGTATGGGGAGCCCTTTCTATCTGCCATGGAAAAGCTATTTTTTGAATACTTGTGTCGGCTGGAAAAAGCACTGCCTACCCCCCACACAGAGCAGGTTTTCCTAGGGCAAAATGCAGAGGGCAGAGGGGAGGGTGGTTGAATCAAGGACTGTGGTCTTCATGGTCTCCCCTTGCCCACAGCTTCAGGATGTGCTGAGCTGGACGAAGCCTGGGATTTCTATCACATCTTCTTTTGCTTTGAGCCAATATAGTGTGGACATGGGGTGGCCACTTCCAGGTACCAGGACCATCTGGAAATATTAGGAATTTGGGGGTGGAATATGTAGCCTGAGATCTTTTGAGACAGCCAGCTCATTAGAAAGATTACATGGGCTTGAGACCCAAGAAACCAGACTGAGTTTATGTGTTACTCTCTGTTCTCTTTATAAGGAACATTCTTTTCTTTTTAGAGTGCTCTGTGACTAATTCAGTGAACATGTCAGAGTCCGTGGAGCCCAGTCCTCCTCAGCAGCCAAGACCAGCACTCCATCAGCCTGTGCCAAAAAGCAACTCTGGCCCACACCATCCTCAGGGACCAGCCTCAAGAAAGCACCCAGAACCTTTGGCTGGCCACCACTTCAATTTGGCTCCTCTAGGCCAGCGAAAAACCCACGCCCAGTGGACATCCACGAGGGTAGGCCATAAAGAGCACCCCACAGTCATGCTATTCCCCTTTAGGAATCGGAGTTCACCAACCTACGTCATATATCAACCCAGAACAGGAAAGAACAACGGACACACACAGCAGTTCCAGCAGGTGATGTGGGCACGAAAGCAGCCTCCACTGGAAAGTCTAGGAGTCCATCCCAGACCCTGGGTGGAAAGACTGTGAAGGAGAACCCAGCTGACTTGTCCGCCTCGGAGCAAAAGCCGTGAGTGGAACAGTAGCTTCTGCCTCCTAGCAGCACAGTCCTTGCCTGCTTTCCCTTCATCCTCTCTTCTTTGCTTGTTCCCACCCCAGGAATTGCTGGGACTGCTCCATGGAGCCCCTGAGATTGCATACTGAGTCAGGATGGGATCAGACAGCCTCCTCTCTTGGAACTTGAGGACCTGTGTTCATCTAGAAGAGTACTTAATTCTGGTTTCCTTCTTGCAGTGTGTCCTCCATCTCTGTGCAGCCCTGTCATGACCAGAGGGGACTTGGTTTTGGACTCTGATGAGGAGGAAAATGGCCAGAGTGGAGGAATGGTGAGTAGGGAGCAACAGAAAGCTGGGGAAAGAAGGGGATGGGGCAGAACAACACAGAGACCCATGCTCCCTGAATATAGAGGGCTCAGGGAATGTTTCAGATGACAGGATCGCTCTGCTCCCTTCTCTGCAAAACTATGAGAAGACAAAGTTTGACACCCTAGTCCCCACCTTCTGTGAATACCTCCCCTCTCAAAGTCCCAGTGCTATGTCTGCCCCTTCCCATGACCATGTAGGCTCCTCTGATAGGACCAGAATGCCATCTCATCTTCCCTGTCTCCTTCCTCCTCACCTCTGCAGGCCATTTGGTGGGGATAAAGTGGAAGCCCAGCCTTGGGTTGCTTGACTCTGTGGCCCAAATTACTTTGTAATGCTTGATCATTAAACTTTGTATTTGTTAAAACGCTGTGTTGGTATGAGGGAGGGGAATTAAGGCTTCTATAAGGTCAGTGTAAATCATTCCTTGGAAACATGACTGGACTCTCCAGGACTAAAAGAATCCCTTTGCCCTTTTACTTCCCTTGGAAAGTGTTGTTCAGGTGTATCAGAAAGATTACCAGGGCTGAGAACGTGGTTGAGAAATTACCTTTTGCTATTCTGAAAATATCTGTATGGCCTGATGCCAGAATATATACTCTATAAATTTTCATACTGCCAGGTTATCGGGAGGAGAGTGGTGTGGTAGCACTTGAATGGAGACGCTTCTTGGGAAAAGTACTCACTGTCCTTGACAAACCTGTCTACAATTTGCACAAACCTCTTACATCCACTTAGAAATGACCATCCTCAGAATAATTCTACTTCAAGCTTTGTCCTGCAAAAACGGGTCTTCGCACTTTATGCCTTTTCTCATCATAAGCTTACTGAGGAAGAGAGAAATATCCATGTGACAGACACAATGATCACTTGCCTCTTGCAAGTACCTGGACCAGGGTGACGGGATGGGGAGCAGACCTGCAACCCAGATTGTGTCCTTGACTAAAGATCGAACCCCAGACCCTCCTGTGTGTGGCTGACACTCTAACCACTGACCCACACTGGCCAGGACTTTTTCAAAGAACTCCTGAGCCAAGTACAACGACTGGAAGGAAATCAGATTTTACAAACATTTTTCAGTTTGTTCTATAAACATTCAGACTTAGAAATTTGTTTCAATTTGTCTTTTTATTATAACATGAGCTAGATTTCAAAAATCACCTGTGTCTTCTGACTCTCCCAGGTTGTGAGAAGATCTAAGGGCAACGACTCATTATGAAAGTATCCTGGAAAGTACCAGAGCGGACGTCACCCAGGTCCGGGCCCGGAGGGAGCAGAGTAACACTGCGGGCAGCCGGGCACAGAGGGTGTCCTGGCTTTGCACCAGGTGCCGCCCAGGACGGCCACCTCTGTGCAGGGACAAGTCACAGGACAGCAGTGCTCTGTGGGGTGACCTCCTACTCTCTGCTGTGCCAGCGAGTTGTCTTCAGTAACTCAGAGGATTCTCTATCTTAATTTCAAAATTAAGATAATTCCTCAGAAAGGAGGCATTTTGTAGGTAAATCACAGGCTAATATCTGTTCTTTTTTCAAAATAAAAATGACTTAAGACGGCCAGGGACTGACGAGAGTGGTGATGACAAATGTATACACATCATACTTTCATCCCCAATGAAAAAAATAAAGCATTTTTATAGACTTAAAGCTACCATTAGTGCACTTAGATTTTGGTGAAAGAAAAATTTTAATACCACTACAATGTTAACAAAAATTGGCCAGGTACTGAGGTTATTTTAGTGAGCTACCATCATTTAAATATAAGAAAAGTAATTTCTTGGTCCAGATTAGTGAGACCTTAAAAAAGATTGTCTCTAGAGAACATTATTTGAGAATACCGCTTTTCCCAACACATTCTGATTCTCAAATTCGCTTTATAACAACAATGATCAACTTTTGATTCTTGCTTTCTTAAAAAGCTGTCAGGTTTCCATTTCTTCGGGAGACATTCTCCCCAGTGTGCTGTTCAATCCCACAGGTTAAACTTTCTAAACTTTCTTCGTTATTATTAAGAACTTCGTACATGTTAGTGAGATTGCCGTTCATCGCTTTTTCATCTTTTCGGAAAGACACGGGAAGGCTGGCTAGACTGAAGCTGACGTCTTTGAAGGCGTGCAGCAAGAAAATCCCCACGATGATGGTGCAGAAGCCACTCAAGGTGCCGATGATGTCGTCCACAGGCATGTCCTGCCACTCCTTGAAGAGAATCGCCGAGCAGGTCAGCACCGAGGTGGTGAAGAAGACGTAGTAGATGGGGGTGACGAGGGAGGTGTTGAATATGTCCAGGGCCCGGTTCAGGTAGTTGATCTGCGTGCTCACACAGACCACCAGGCTCAGCAGCAGGGCCCAGGCCAGGGGGTGCTGCAGCACAGGCTGGCCAGCAAACAGCTCCTTGATCGCGATGCCCAGGCCCTTCACACAGGAGACGGAGAACGCTCCGATCACAGAGCAGATGGTGATGTACACGAGAATGTTCGTCTGTCCGTGGCGGGGTCCCACCACGAAGATCAGTATCAAGGACACAATGACCACAAGTGTTGCAAAGACCACAAAACCTGGAGGAGGCAAAGACAAGTTATATTTATGTCTTTACTAATGTTTGTTTTTTAGAGAGGAAGGGAGAGGGATAGAAACATCAAGGGGAGAGAAACGTCAGCCAAAGACTGAACTTGCAACCCAGGTCTGTGCCCTCGACCGGGAATTAAACCCTCAACCCCTCGATGTGCCGGCTGACGCTCTAACAACTGAACCACACCAGACAAAGCTTCAAGTTTGGATTAAAATTAAAAAATAAGTAAATTAAGGAGTAAAAAGGCAGTGAGACCAGTGAAGCTTTTCTTTGTTCTTACCCGGATCCCCGAGCTTGTGTGACATCTCGTCTAACGTCTCGATCTCCTCTTCCTTCGGCGCGTGAATGACCATAACCGTGGAGCCCAGAATGCTCAGCAAGCACCCGAGCTTCCCGTGGAGATTCAGCCTTTCATTGAGGAAGTATGAGGACAGGATGGCACTGAGTGGGGGAGGGGGGTAAGATCAGAAAAATCCGCTACTTTTCTCATCTTAAAACATCAGCACAATTCTCATTTTGAATAACTGAACTCAAACTAAAACACTGTGAGTTTACAAAGATTCTGGCTTTCGGCCAAAGGGATAGAAAATGTCTTCAACCGTAAAATGGAAGCTTCCAGGGAACACCTGCTTCACCACAGGAACCATCTTCCTACCGTAGGAAATCTACACAAAACTCCCAATAAGTGGGGCCACGGAAGAACTTACATCCTATTTAAGAACCTATGTTCAAACCAAGGCTTAGTATTTTCTCAGATTTAATTTGTCCTCACTCACGGAAGCATCCTTCTTACTTGTTCATTTAATTCTATATATTTGCCTGTTGTCAAGTTTAAATACTTTACAGCTAGTTTTAGCCTAGCCAAACATAAAAATACAATATAAACCTATAAATATAATAATGGTAAAAAATACACAAAAATAAGGACCAAAGACATATGCCCTATCTTCATATACAGTCCATGCACCTACACACGCACACACACAATCTTGTGGGCGCTGCAGGGAGGAGGAGACAAATCCCTCTCAATCCACGCTGGGAACAGTGACCAGGACGCAGACTTCCACGCGGGGTCGGCTGTTAGACGCGTCTTGGACTCTCCTTCTCGGCCAGCGGGCCAGCCCTCAGGGCACACTTCCTGCCCATCAGTGACTGCTGTTGGCACAGAACCCACTCACCGACCACCACCACTGACCACCGCACATGGGTCGGGTGATAACTAGTGACAAGTGCAACTTGGAATGTTAACAAGTTAAAATCAAAGTCAGACTAGTGCCGGCTCTGAATACAAGCGAGACCAAGCGTGAAAGCATCTCCGCCCACACATGCTCAGCGTGCCCACACAGAAGAGAACCTTTTAAAGCAAATGACAGCCACTCCGCCAGTCCTCAGGTTTACGGGTAAGTCACACGGGACTGAGGACTGCCCGGTCCCGCACACGGACTGTGCAAGTGTCAGCGCAGTGTCCTTACCTGACGAGGACGCTGAGCGCTCCCAGCGGAGTCACGAGGGTGGCCGGGGCAAAGGCGTACGCGGCGAAGTTGGCCACCTCACCGGCTCCCACTTGGAGACGGACAAGAGAGAACTCTCAGATAGGAACACAGCTGCTCAAATGGAGAAACCTGCACTTGCGCACACATCTGCATATACTAAGGGACGTGAAGGGTTTCTCAGGTCGCTTCCACGGGCTCTTACCACACACCGGGTTGCAGGTTGGATCCCTGGCCCAGCTGGGGTGTGTGAGGGAGGCAACGCCTCAATGTCTCTCTCTCATAGCGATGTTTCTCTCTCTCCCCCCTCCCTCCTACTCTCTCTAAAGAACAATGGGAAAAATATGCTTGGGTGAGGATTAACAAAAAATAAAATAAAACAAAACAATAAAAACATGTCCTTGGCTGAGTCTTACAAAATCTATATAATAAAAGCCTAAGCAACTGTTATGGTGGAATGACCAGGCAACCGGTCACTATGATGCACAATGACCACCAGGGGGCAGACGCTCAACGCAAGAGCTGCCCCCTGCTGGTCAGCCAGAGCCAGGCTCATGGTTGGTGACCGCAGCGGTGGTGCCAGGAGCCTCTCCCGTCTCTGTGGCAGCGCTAAGGAGCGAGGGGTCTCGCACTGCAAGAGGGCGCAGGCTGTGCTGAGGGACACCCACCCAGTGCAACATTTTGGTGCACTGGGCCTCTATATAAATATGTACGTATGTATTTCTTAACATATTTTTATTGATTTCAGAGAGGAAGGGAGAGGGAGAGAGGGATAGAAACATCAATAATAAGAGAGTCATTGATCTGCTGCCTCCTGTACGCCCCCCACTGGGGATTGAGCCCATAACCACTAATATGCCCTTGACTGGACTCGAACCCGGGACCCTTTAGTCCGCAAGTCAATGCTCTATCCACTGAGCCAAACCAGCTAGGGCTAAATATATACTTTAAAAAAAAACTTTAAAGTTTTAAAATTTGCTAGTACTATGAAACTGTAATTGTGTCTGCAAATATTTCAGTATACAACTACAGTATTTCCTTGAAACCATCTCTATACATACTTGAGAGCAGTCCAGCCCACCACAGCCATTCTTTAAGATATGCATGGCCACCTTGACCTGTGAATGAAACAACATTTTAGTTTCTTGGAACATTATCAGGTTCCTACAAATATATGACAACTATCAGTAATGACAGATCTTATTTATTTACTTACTTTTAAATACATTTTATTGATTTTTTACAGAGAGGAAGGGAGAGGGACAGAGAGTTAGAAACATTGATGAGAGAGAAACATCAGCTGCCTCCTGCACACCCCCCACTGGGGATGTGCCCGCAACCCAGGTACATGCCGTTGACTGGAATCGAACCTGGGACCCTTCAGTCCGCAGGCCGACGCTCTATCCACTGAGCCAAACCGGTCAGGGCAGTAATGACAGATTTTAAAATCTCATTTGTTAATTACTACTGCTTTGAATAAAGGTTCCATCACTTATAAAGGGATATCTTAGATAACATTTTTAAGATTATACAAGAAAAGGGGATGTGAGGATCATGAATACGTTAAAAATGTTTAGGTTTGCTGAGTGAAGGGATTAAATCAATCCTTATACTTCTTTTCTGGTCTTAACTCAGCTTTAGCAAACAAAGAGAGTGAACCAGTAAGAAGTAGCCCAACTGCTAAAGGGTGAGTCTGCCAGCGGACAAGTCACTTAGGTATGGTCACCCGACATCTGAGGGGTGACATTGGAGAAAGGGGGCCCCGTACTGCCCAGACGTGAAAAGGCCGAGCCGTGCTCAGTCTGGGGCTGCCACTGTGCCCATCCTGCCCTTTCACCTGACTGATGTGACTTCCATCCCAGCACCCAAAGGTGGGCCACCGTCCGTCAAAAACGCCATGCAAGTGAAACTCCGGCGTGTCTCCGGGCGAGCGCCGCCTGGGGGCTGACCAGGAATGAGGAGCACACCCTTCCCTTCTGGCAGCACAGGCCATGCTCCCTCCTCTGCCCACCAAGCTCCAGCAGAGACTAAGATCGGTCAGGGCTCCTGCTTCGGCGAGACTTGGAGACGGCAGCGGAAAAGGGGGGGGGGGGGGGGGGTATTTTACTGCCAGAGGTAAAAAAAAACTTTATTTAAAGTTTTAAAATTTGGGGTCAGAACCCGGTTTAGAGCTGCCGTGGAGGCTGAAGGACAGACGTGACCGGATGTCACACAACCTGGCAACTGTCACGAGTGCCCAGGCCGGTGAGTGGGGTCCCATCACACCAGGTGTCCCCCAGGGTCTCCTG
>NW_006283149.1:90784-92663 GCF_000327345.1 Myotis davidii
GGACACCCTACCACCCCCTTCAGTTCACTGCCCGAGGGCTCTTCAACCCAGGGAAGCCCTCTCATCAGGAGAAATGCCCAAGGGAAGTCCAGTCTCCACGATCACAGAGGAAAGCTGCACCTTCAGTAAGAGTCTCCTGTTCAGACCCTACGGCCTGCTCGGCAGACATCATCCGGGTTTAAAGAAAGGCCGAGAGCCGCGGGCACTGGTCCCGACTCCCGGTTTGGTAATAACCGCAGGAGCGAGGCATTTACTCGTCCTCACATTTCCTCGCTTCTCACTTCCCTGTTTAGAAAACTGATGCTTGATTCTCCATGAACGTTTACAACTCCTGCTGTGGGCGGGCTGCCCACACTCCCGGGGGTGGGGGGACGAGGGGCTCTGCAGGCCCCGCCCTGAGCACACCCCGGGGGCACGACCTACCTGCTCTCATGGAGCCTTTGCGGGCCAGTCGCAGGAGGCCTTTCTTCTTCAGAATGAAGCTCCCTCCGATGAAGATGCTGGAGCTCATGGCCAGGCCCAGGCCGATGCAGAAGTCATACTTCCCACGCCCCGGGCTCATGGCTTGTGAGTGAAGGGGCTCCCGGGGGTCACATGGATCACGGGACCAGAGGCGGGTGCTGGAGGCCGGGAGGCGTTTCCAATCTGCACGAGGCAAAACGAGATCCTCAGAACGATCGGCACAGCGCATGCGCCACCAGGCGGAGCCCCACTTCCCGTCTCCGGAGGAGCGCCCTGTTCTTTCCACCAGCGGAGAGCCACGCGCTACGTGCTTAGAAGGCGGCACCGTCATACAGAGCCACTCAGGCCCGAGGCACGAAATCCGTGCGGGAGTTCCTCCCCCGCGGCCGAACTCGTGGGACCAGAGAACCGAGTGGTGGGTGCAGTAGTGGGGCCAGGGCTGGGGGGTGGGTGACGGCGCCAAAGCGGACCCTCGGGGGAGGGTTAACAGACAGACAGACCAGAAGGCCGCCGTGGCTGACACTGAGGAGCAAGGGTGGGCAGGGAACCTTTCCGCAACACAAACACCCTGAACACGCGTCATTCTTTCCCACCACGGCTGCTGCCCGACAGGAAGAGCCACTGGACACCTGGGGGGGGGGCTGTTCCCGGTGACGACGGATCCACGTTATTTCCCACCCATTCGATCGTGAGAAGACAGTATCATGACCCCTCATCTCACAGCCAGAGAAGCCAGACCTCCCCGAGGTGGAGGCGCAGGCAGGGGGCCCAGGATAGCCACCCAGCACCGCCCCCTCGGGCCCCACGTGCCAACAGGACTCCCGGTCCTCGCTGCCCGCACCAGGGTCACACTGCACAGTTCTCCGTCTGCACGTCAGCTCGGCGTCCGCAGGTCTGAGTTTTCCCACCTCTGACCTGGCTAATTGTGTGTGAAAGGAGGACTCGTCAACACGGCAGCGCCTCCCCGAGATCTCCAACCCCAATGGCCCACGGTTAGCGATACAGGAAGAACGCACAGAACCGGGACAAGAAGCCTGGGCAGTTCCGAAGGGCGTTAAAAATCGGACTCCTTGCCTCCATGAAACAAACCTTTCGTCTCTCATTTTCTGCTTATTCCTTAAAAAAAGGAAAAAAGGAGGACCTGGGCATATGGTATATAGAGCATCTCGAGACACAGAACTCCGAGCAGCTCTGTATTATACGAACTGAGAACGCGAGGGAAGAGCTGACGCGGACAAATGAAACTCCGCGTCTCTCGAGTTGCGTGCGGAGCGGGGACGGGGATCTGGCGGCTTTAGAACCAACTTCGGCCATTGAAACTGCCTCGTCGCCAACGCGCCAGCCCACGTCTCCGGCGGCGTCTCCGCAGCAGCGAGAACCACCGTCCCCGACTCCCCGCCCCGGGCGGCCGCTTACG
>NW_006283149.1:92907-99149 GCF_000327345.1 Myotis davidii
GGGCTTCCGCTCTGGTCACCGCCGCTCACACCCTCACACAGGCCGAGGGGGCCGACCTCCCCTGCGCTCGCGCGGCCAGCGCCTCCGTCGCCGTCCAGTGGGAGCTGCGAGCATCCGGGGCTGCAGCCGGGCGCGCTGTCTCCTCCATGGGGAGCCCCGAGGGCAAGTAGCCCGGGACAACCTCCAGTCCGGCAACCCACCGCCCAGACCAGGGACCGCGCCAAGCGGAAGAGCAGAACCTGGTCGCGGCCGAATGACGCAGGGACGGCACGCGCAGACTCAGTACAGCCCGGCAAAAGCCTCCTCCCACACCCGCGGGCTGTCATGTCGACTTCCGGTTTGTCTACCAGGCCCTGATTAGCGGGCTTGGGGGGAATGGGCGGGCAGAGGGGAGAAGTGTTGCAGGCAATATTTTATAATATAAATACCAAGTGATCAAAATCAAAGTACTATGTGCTGCTTACAATGAGAACGCCAACGCGGGGTCAGTGTGTGAAACTACACTTTTAAGCAGCGACCTTAGGGATCCCATACGGAAGCCGTCACTCAGTGGGCCAGGGGCGGAGCTATAGCGGGACCCGGAAAACAAGAGTATGTGGGAAACGAAGAGGCGGGACCAAGTGCTGGGGGCGGGACTATACGGGAGTCCGGATATCCGAGGTGTCGGACAATGCGGATAGGCTGGACTAGGGCTATGGGCGGAACCAAGTACTGGAGGCGGAACTCAACCAGAGCCCGGATATCCGGGGGTGGAAGACAACGCTGATAGGTTGGACCAGGGCTACGGAGGGACCTTGTTCTGGAGGCGGGATTAAATCAGAGCCCGGATATCTGAGGTTGTCGGACAACGCCGATAGGCTGGAAAAGTGCGTTGGGCGGGACCAAATGGGTGTAGGACAATGTGGATAGGCTATCCCAAAGCTAAGGGCGGACCAAGTGCAGGAGTGGGATTAGATTAGAGCCAGGATATCCGGTGGGGGAGGCAAACGCGGATAGGCTGTACCCGGGCTATGGGCGGGACCAATTGCTGGGAGGCGGGACTAGACCAGAGCCCGGACCTCACCGATAGGCTTGAAAAGTGGATTGGGCGGGACCAAATGGGTGTCTAACAACGCGGATAGGCTGGAGCAGGGTTTATAGGCGGGATCAAGTGCTAGGCTGCGGAACTAGTCCTGAGCCCGGATATCCGGGCGTGGCAGACAGAGCGGATAGGCTGAATCAGGGTAATAGGCGGGACCAAGTGCTGGAGGAGGGACTAGATCCGAGCCCGGACATCCGGGGTAGTCGAAAAGCGCCGATAGGATGGAAAAGTGGATTGGGCGGGACCAAATGAGTGTCTGACAACGTGGATAGGCTGGACCAGGACTATGGGCGTGACCAAGTGCTGGAGGAGGAACTAGAACAGAGCCCGGATATCCGGGGGTGGTAAACAAAGCAGATAGGCTGTACCCGGGCTATGGGCGGGACTAGATCAGAGCCCTGATATCCGGGGGTTGAGGAAAACCTGGATAGGCTAGATCAGGGCTGTGTGTGGGACCAAATGCTGTAGTCAGGACTGACAACGCGGATAGGCTGGCCCAGAGCTATGGGCGGGGTGTGTTTGGAACGCGGAAGGGCCGGACCAATTGCTGGGCAGGGGGGGGGGGGGGGGAAGAGTAACTGCAGTGAGGTGAGACCAAGTCCTTGGGGCGCGGTGGGTTCAGCTTAGGGCTCATTTGGTAGGAATCTGGGGATAACTGCATTTAGTTTGTTTAATTCGTTCTTTTTAAAAAAGATTTTTTTTATTGATTTCAGAGAGGAAGGGAGAGGGAGAGACATCAATGCCTCCTGCACGCCCCTCACTGATGATCGAGCCCACAACCCTGCACCTGCCCATGGGGAATGGAACCTGGGACCTTCTGTCCACAGGCGGACGCTCTATCCGCTGAGCCGAACCAGCCAGGGCTAATTCATTCTTTTAAAAACATATTTTTAATGGACTTCAGAGAGAGGCAGGACGAGGGAGACAAACATCCATGATGAGAGAGAATCACTGGTGGGCGCCTCCTGCACGCCCCCCACCGTCCGGCCAGGTTGGGCCCAAGCCCAGGAATGAAGCGGTCGGAGCTGGACAGAGCGGCAGGTGCAGAGCCGTCCCGGGAGGCAAAGTGCAGCATAGGAAATACTGGCTACTTTCCTGTCTGAAACCAATAAACACATTAAAAAAGAGAAAGTAATCGGTACATGGGGGCTCCTTCCTGTCTCGTAGACGTGCCCCGACCACGTGCACAGGTGGCCGGTCCTCCGTCGGGAGGGGACCGGGCTCCTGTTTCTGCAGGAAAACGGGGAGCCCTGGACTGAGGAGTGAGGAGGAGATGAAGCCTCCCCGTGTCGGGAGCAGACACTTCAGACAACGCGGGTTCGGCTAGAAACGTTATTTATTTTAAAACACACCCGGGGTAGTAAATATCGGAAAACTTCATCAACAGCCTCTGTCTACATCAGGCGGCACATGCTCGGGCAGCTGCGCAGCGAGGGAAGCAGGTCTTAGCCGTTGACACACGCGCGGCCACTGGGAGCTCCCGGGACGTTTCCACGGAAACACAGACGCGACCGTCCGGGGCACAGACGACACAGGCTCCGTCTCGCCGTCGCCCTCTCCCGATCGTGTCCCATTTTACAGGAAAGGAATGGTTGTTTAAAAGGCAAAGACAGACTCAGGAGCGATATTAAAAACAGCCTTAAGCTTTTCCGGGGTGCAACAGTGACATGAGGGGGTGCGTGTAGGGGGGATGCTGTTCTATTCCCACAGGTGAAAGGGATCCTGACCTTCCGGTGGGACCCGCCCTTTGGCACTAGGGGCTCGGGGGCTCCTGACGTCCACCTGTGCCGGGCGGTTCGCGGTCAGGGTGACGTGGCTGGAAGCAGGAGGCTCGGCTTCATTCATTGCAAACCTACGGCGACAGCATCCGGCTCGCCCCGTGCAGCCCCTACCCGCCCGTCTCATTCCCAGTGACATTCCCGTGACGGCGGGATACAGGAAACCCTTGCTTTTTAAGACAAACAGAAGGGAGCACTAAAGCTTCGAGGAATGATGCCAACTTCACACCCACGCGCTTCGCCTTTGCTCAGTCAGTGCTTGAAGCTGCATGGCCCTGAGCAGACAGGAGGCCGGATGGGCGGCGTTTCCGGGGTCACCCCGGCCCCCACGCCCGACCCGTCACCCGTCACCCGAGGCTGCCAGCAGGCGCCCAAGTGCAGGCCCCCCCAGAACCATCCCCTCCCTTTTCGAGGTAGAGAAACTGAGGCACAGAAAGGTACGGGGACTCGCGGAGAACTGCACGATTCGAGGAGAAAGAAAAGAACACAGATCCTGCTCCCGGGCGCACTCCAGCCTGGGCTGCGGGGGAACATGTTTCCTTGCTCCACCGAGTGTCCATTCTTTTACCAGACATTTTTTGATGTAACAGACATTTCCTTAAAACAGAATTATTCTGTGCATTTGCCAGCGTGTGGGAAATGTGCATGGAAATACATTAGAGATGAGGCAGGGCCTCCTTCCGTCTCCATCCTCCTCCGTCTTCTCAGGACCCGACGGAGGGTGAGGATCGGGCTGGACGTGCAGTCACCTCAAAGCTCTAGGACAGGAGTCCGCCCCCAGGACGAGGGGGGTGGGCGTGAGGAGGGCAGGAAGCGAGGTATTTGGCAGGATCAACCGGGTTGCGTCACGTCTGGTGGCAAACATCTCTCCCTTTCCAACCCGAGTCCCAGGCTCCCAAGTGCGGGCGGGAGCGGCACATGCGGGGAACTCACGGAGGCATCCTGGGAGCAAGTCGCCGCTGAGGAGCCTGTGGCCTTTGGTCCCTGAGAAGGTGGATCTCCAGATTCCGACCAGTCCTGCTCGGTGGGTGTGGGGGGACCAGGCCTTCCGACCCCTGGAGCCCATCAGACGGGAGCAGGACTGGGCGCAAGGACACGTCCCCGTCCAGCTTCCCACGCAGCCACAGGAGGCCCAGCCGGGATCCCGTCGCTCCGGAAAGAAAGAGCCGGGGGCGGAGGTCGGCCGGCAGAGCACTTGGGGGCGGCTCTGGGTGAGCCGCACGGGCTGGGGAAGGGGTGTCGCTCCCAACAAGGTTCCCCGTCTCCGTCTCCGCGGGCCGACGTGGCCGCCCTCCCCTGGAGACCCGGGTGTCGGCTTTGCCACCGTCTAGGAACCGCCCGGAGCCAGCACAGAGCTGAGCTGTCGAGAGGGAACCAGAGGCGACCACACCTTTTGATGGTCCCCTTTCCATCGACCGGAAACCCGAAGGGGATGAGCAAAGCCACCCCGGGCGGCTGGGATGAGCTTCTGCCAAAAAAGGCAAGTTTAACAGCAGCCCGGCCAGTGCGGTTCCGTGGCTGAGCGTCGGCCTAGGAGCCAGGAGGTCACGGTGCGATTCCCGGTCGGGGCACAGGCCTGGGTTGTGGGCTTGATCCCCAGTGGGGGGCCTGCAGGAGGCGGCCGATCCGTGATTCTGTCTAATCATGGATGTTTCTCTCTCTCTCCCGCTTCCTTCCTCTCTGAAAGCAATAAACAGATTTAGAAAGCACACACAAGAAAAACTATTATAAAAAACCCATAGGGAGGTCACCCAGACGCCTCCTCCTGCAGAAGGAGCGCCAACCGGCCTGCAGCTAAGCCCCACACGCAAGCCGCCGCCACGTAAACGGACCGTCCACCGGAGCGTCACCCTCCCGCACACGCGCAGTGAACGGGCCCTGGGTCCCTAAAACGGCCGACGATCGGAAACCAACCTTCGGAGAGCTGAGGGCCGATGTCTTTGCGTATGTGGTGACTGTCGTTAAATAGACATGGTTAACGTTTACATAACTTTGTTGCTGCTGTCAGCTCAGGAGCCCGACGAGCCACGATCGCCTCATGAACTTTTAATCATAAATGCGCTCTTTGCGCTGTTAAGCCTTCGCACTTCAGGCCGCCTCCTGGCTCACAGGTGAGGGGACGCCCTGCCATGGGTCTGGAGCTCTGGTTTTGGCTGGAAAAGCCTGTTTTTTTCTTTTGGGAATGATTTTCACCGGGGATCACCCGATGCCGCCGTCTGCTTCACGGGGTCCACACCCCAGCCCCGCCTTCCAGCGTGGCACAGTCCGTTTCGCTACAACCTCGCCCGCGCAGAACGAGGTCTCCCGTGAAACACGCGTCGCTCGCTCTGGGCCTGGCCCCAGGTCACACGCGGAGGGTCTCTGACCCAAATCCTGGCCTCGCCGGCGGCCAGGCTGCACTTCAGAAGCTGAAGGAGAGGCAGGCGAGCGGCCCGGGGGCTCCGCCGTCCCAGACAGCGGGGCGCAGGCCAAACCCATCCTTTTCCCCTTTTGCTGGAAACTCGCTCTGTGTGTTCGTTCCAATTGGACGGGCCTCGGCCTCACTGGGCCCTCCACCTCGTTCCCGAGTCACAGGTGAGCCGCTGACCATGCACCCTCCCGTCTAACAGCCCCACCATCCGGGGACAGAAGTCACGTCTTCTGAGCGGCCGGACGTTCACAGACAGAGGACGTGGGCCTCAGCGGGTTCGGGATCCCAGCCACACAGACGAAGGCGGACGGACGAGGGACCGCCTGCTCCTCCCAGCACCGTCTCTACTGGGCAACGACAACGTGCGAACGGCCAACCCTCTCTCACGTGTCTTCCGTCCTGCCTCTGCCCACAGACGGGCACGCCGTTACCTACGGGCCCTGGACACACGCGTGTTCTGCACGGCAACACGACGGCGTAAGCGTTACTGTAAGCCCAGAGAGCAGACGCACAGCCACAGCCAGACTAAGTGAATACAGTTCGAGTGATAAAGGCACTGAAATTGACTCACGCTACCGGGCGGCCCCCGACAGCGCGGCACTGCCGGCCAGCGCTCTTCTCGCTCCGTCTGCCACCAACGCGTCTCGGTGTCCGGGGAGGGAGAGCCAGCTCAGAGGGGATCAGACACGCGTGAACGCACGGACCCCGGACGCGGACGGGGCAGAGGGCTCGGCGCAGAACGACCCGCCTACGGGCCCCGTCCGTGCAGAGCCATCTCTCCGGGGCCCTCTGGCCAAGGACGAACCGCGAAGAGCCCGTCTTTCTTCTCCACGTGAAATCATGTCAGGAGGCTGGGAGGAACGAGGACTCATGACAGCTTCCGGGGTCACGGCAACGAACACGGGTCCCGCTCCTCAGAGACGGCGCCGGGAGCAGCCTGAGCCCGGAGGGGGGAGGCCCCGCCGTCCCCGGA
>NW_006283149.1:99522-103520 GCF_000327345.1 Myotis davidii
TAGTCCGCCTTCAGGCTGGCCTTGCTCATCTCCCCGAGGCTGAAGTTGAACTCCTTGAACACCTGGATGAGGACGATGCCCACGGAGACAGTGGTGAAGCCGCAGGCCAGGCCCAGCGAGTCCACCAGGCCCACGTCGCTCCACTCGCGGAAGAGGACGGCGGAGGCCAGCAGGACCAGCGTGGTGAAGACCACGTAGTAGATGGCCCCGAACACAGAGGAGTCGAAGCACTCGAGCGCCTTGTTGATGTACCGGAACTGGACGATGATGCTGCAGCCCAGCACGGCCAGCAGCACCAGGCAGAGGCCCAGGGCGCGTCGGCTGGACGGGCTGCTGTGCAGCAGGTCCTGGGCATACCTTACCTGATACCAAAAGGCCAAACCGAGGCCCTTGGTGGAAGGCACGGTGAAGCTGCCCAGCAGCGAGCAGATGCTGATGTAGACCATGATGTTGGTGGGCCCGTGCGCCGGCGCGATCCAGAAGATGAGCAGCAGCAGCATGAGCAGCACGATGCACAGGTAGCCCACGAACACTGCAAGACACGAGCGAGCGCCAGCTCGTCTGACTGTGGCTTTAAAAATCGTGTTTACTGACCTCAGAGAGGAGAGAGAGAAACATCCGCGATGAGAGAGAATCATGGGCCCTGGCTGGTGTGGCTCAGTGGGTAGAGCGTCGGCCTGAGGACTGAAGGGTCCCGGGTTCGACTCTGGTCCAGGGCACATGCCCGGGTCATGGGCTTGGTCCCCAGCGGGGGGTGTGCAGGATCCACAGTTCTCTCTCATCAGTGATGTTTCCATCTCTCTCTCCCTCTCCCTTCCTCTCTTCCTAAAAATCAATGAAAATGTATTTTTTAAAATGCACAGAAAAGAGAGGGACCTTGGTGGGGACCATGAAGGTAAGTCACACGGGGGGGAGCGGGGCCGGGACACGGGGGCCCCCAGCTCCAGGCCCAGAGTGGACCCCTGGCCGGGCCGGGAGGCAGGGCCACTCCGCACCCGGACAGCAGGGGGCCTCGGGGTCCCCCCACGGCGCTCGCGGGCGGCCGAGAGGGGTCACCTGGGTTGGTCAGCTTCTCCTCCAGCTCGGCCTGCGTGGTCACACTCTCGGATTTCGGGGAGTGGATGATCAGCACGATGGAGCCCGCACAGCTGAGCAGACACCCCAACTTGCCCAAGATGTTGAGCTTCTCCTTCAGAAGGTACGAGGCTAGAATGGACCTTCGATGCAAGAAAAGAGGGATCCAGGCTGGGATCGGACCCTCGGCCCGTCCCCACGCACAGCAGCTCCTTAGGAAAACCCGCATTCCTCGCAGCGGATTTTAATTTTCAGTTCGTAAGAGTAGAGAGACGGGCAGCTTCTTGGAGTTAATTCAACACAAATAGGACTTTCATACGAACTCTATGCACAGCCAATACGCAGTGAATGACTCAACTCACCGTGCTATTCAGTGGATATGAAATACACCAGAGCAGCAAAGTGAGCTTTACGACAGACAAAAATAAAAATAATGCACCTTATTTTTCTAAAAAAATAAAGCACCTACGTCAGGTAGGAAAGTGGGATGTTAAAACTGCTAACATAATGACAACTCATGATCAAAACACGTAAGCCCTGGCCGGTGCTCAGTGGTTAGAGCAGTGGCCTACGGGGTTGCGGGCTCGATCCCCAATGCAGGGTGTGCAGGCCCGGAAGGGTCACGGGTTGCATTTCCGGTCAAGGGCGTGACCCTGGGTTGCAGGTTCGATCCCCAGACCCGGTCAGGGCGCAGGCAGGAAGCAGCCAATCGACGTGTCTCTCTCACATCAATGCCTCTCTCTCTCCTTTCTACTCTCTCTCTAGGAATCAATGGAGAAAATACCCTTAGGAGAGAGTTTAAAAAATAGTAATTCACACGACTGAACGTGGAAGAATAAATTAAACCACGTTGAGGAAAATACCAAAGAACTTTCTCTAGCCACAATTTCACTTTTACTCTTTGACCAGAAACACTGAAAATAAAACGTTTCTATCCATCTATGTCAACAACACATGCAAACCCAAACACAGGGTCCCAGCTCTCACCCGAACGGCACGCCGAGGGCACCCAGGGGCGTCACCAGGACCGTGGGGACCGCCGTGTAGGCCAGGAAGTTCCCGATCTGGCCAACAGCCACTGGAATCAGACGAGAGAGGCGAAGGGTTATCGCTAGAACCAGGGCCCCTCGCCAGGTCGCAGAGGCCCTGCCCCGAGACAGCTGCTGCTTGTCCATTCCTCGCGAGGAACCCAACCTGGGCATCTTCGCACCGGCCGGGGCAACACGTCCTTGTCTCAGAAAGAGCCGCGTGGCTCGGGGGTCGCGCTTCAACCAGCGAACCAAGAGGTCGCTGGTTCTAACCCCGTTGGGGCACAGGCCCGGGCTGCGGGCTCCATCCCCAGTGGGGGGCCTGCAGGAGGCAGCCGGTCCATGGTTCCCTCTCATCGTGGACGTTTCTCTCTCCCTCCCTCTCCCTTCCTCTCTGAAATCAATGAAATATATTTTCTTGATGGAAGGAAGGGAGGGAGGGAGATCAAGCCCCCCCACCCCAGTACTTACTTGCGATCGTGCCTGCCCACCACACCACGTCTGTTAGGTAGGAGGTACCTAGGACAGAGTGAGACACGTGTCAGGAAAGCAAGAAGCCGGAGGTTGCCCTGGCCTGTGTGGCTCAGCGGATAGCGCGTCGGCCTGCAGACTGAAGGGTCCTGGGTCCGATTCCAGTCAAGGGCACAGGCCCGGGTTGTGGGCTCGATCCCCAGTGGGGGGCCTGCAGGGGGCAGCTGATCCATGATTCCCTCTCATCATGGATGTTTCTCTCTCTCTCCCTTCTCTGAAACCAATAAAAATGTATTTTAAAAATTAAAAAAAAAGAAGGCAGTGGTTTACAAGCTGAAGAAAAGACTGACATGAAAACTGAAGCTGGAAACACTAACGATGCCCGTCCAGCGTGGCTCAGCTGGTTGGAGGGTGAGGAGGGAGGGGCTCCGCACGCCCCCAGCCGCTCCCGCTGCCCCCCAACCCCCCAACACACAGGTGAGTGGAGGGGCACCTTGCAGCCGGTCAGTCAAGCCTGCAGGTGACTCCAGCCCAGACACCACCCGACCCCAAGGGAGAGCTGCCCATCGGGGTCCAGTGCAACCCGGGCACCACGACAGTAAGTGAGCCGGACTCCACGTCTCCTCTGTCTCCTCTGCATACGGAAACCACCTCCAGGAAGGAAGCCAGGCCCCGGCTCTAACTCTCGCTGCTCTCACCACCTTCCTTATCGGAGAGGAGATCTCCCCTGGGCGCTGGACGGCGGCCGACACGGCTACCGCGTTTCAGGCCGGGCAAGGGCTCCGGATCCCGTGACCTGGGAGAGGCCACAGGCTCAGTTACTCAGCTCTGAGCACCTTCAGGAAAGCTCTCAACTCTTCGTAAAACTTAACATTCAGCTGGGTCGGCCGGCATGGCTCAGGGGCTGGGCGTCGACCTAGGAACCAGGAGGAGGTCGAGGCTCGATTCCCGGTGGGTCAGGCACCTGCCGGGGTTGTGGGCTCGATGCCCAGTGCGGGGCGTGCAGGAGGCGGCCGACCCACGAATCTCTCATTCTGGACGTTTCTCTCTCCCTTCCTCTCAGAAATGAATACAAACACATTTTTAAAGCAATAAACAAAATGCCGGTGACGTCATCGTTCCACCCCGCGTTCCAGGCCCCTCTGTCTGTGTCCGAAGGCACTTGAGGCTGCGATGGAGGACGGGTCTGGAATGTGAACTTGAAATGCATGTAATTCTCCATCGCAGGACCCGGGCAGTCTCGTCCTGCCCCGGCGGGCTCTTTTTATTTTCTTTTTAACGTTTTAACTTTTATTTATCCATTTCTATTATATTTTTATAGATGTCGGAGGGGAAGGCAGAGGGAGAGAGAGAGACATCCATGATGATGAGAGAGTCACCGCACCCTGGGGATCGCGCCCGCAGCACCGCCTGTGCCCGACCGGG
>NW_006283149.1:104072-113287 GCF_000327345.1 Myotis davidii
AGGGCTCCTGTGTCCCAGGGTCCTGGACGAGGTGCTCTGCCCGGTAGGGAGCACTTTTCTTTTTTAAAAATATAGATTTTTATTGATTTCAGAGGAAGGGAGAGGGAGAGAGAGAGAAACATCAATGATGAGAATTACTGATCAGCTGCCTCCTGCACTCCCCGCACTGGGGATCGAGCTCACAACCCAGGCGGGTGCCCTTGACTGCAGTGGAACCTGGGACCCTTCAGTCTGCAGACCGAGGCTCTACCCACTGAGCCAAACCGCTCAGGGCTGGGGCCAAAGTTAAATGCCTTGGAACGTGCATAGCTATCTTCTATCTTGTAATATAAGTGTGTGTGTGTGTGTGTGTGTGTATGGGTGTATTTTATTGATTCCAGGGAGGAAGGGAGTGGGAAAAAGAGATAGAAACATCCATGATGAGAGAGAATCATGCATCAGCTGCCTCCTGCAGGCCCCACACTGAGGATCGAGCCTGCCACGCGGGCACGTGCCCTGACCGGGAATCAAACAGTGACATCCTGGTTCATAGGTCGGTGCTCAACCACTGCGCCACCCCGGCCAGGCAAAATTTCTAGAGTTTTAATTGATGACTGAATAACTCCAGAGAGAAACGTAGGCGTAAAATGCCATGTTGCATAATGTAAACTACCCAACATGTGATGGGGTAAGCAAATTCCAAGACCATTTGCCAAGGGAGAGTTTATTTTTTTATTTTTTTAATACATAAACTGTTGCCTTACAAGGTGTATGCCTTCCCAAGGAACAGCGTGTCTTCGGAGGGGACACAATTCGCATGCTCATTATTCTAATATGAACAGTGATGACACGAAGGAACACTGTGGACGGCCTCGGGCAAAGGGACCCTGAGCAACACAGACCATTTGGGGTGGATGACGGCACTGGTGCCTTTTCTGACAAGGAGAGTCCTGAAACGCACGTCTTTCCTGTCGGGGTGTCTTGGGGAAGTGACCCATGTTTCTATCGGCCATGTTTTGCCAGCATCCAGCCGGATAAGAAATGTGGGCGTCAAGGTCCACACTCCGTCGCACCCCCGGAGTGTGCCCAAGAGCGGCCCACGGGGGAGTGTTCTCCAGACATGGGTGACGGGTCAGGTTCCCCTCGGTCTTCGAAGGAGGTGTCCCTGTTAATTCCACCCCATCACAACGTGGACCACCAGCAGGTAGCACATCGCCACCATGCAGGAGACCACCATCATGGGGAAGCCCAACCTGAAACACAAAGACAGGTGCATTGTGGGACCTGCCGTCTGGTGAGAGCTGCGAGGACCAGGAGGTCGCTGGTTCCATGCCCAGTCAGGGCACATACCCGGGTTGCGGGCTCCATCCCCAGTAGGGGGAGGGCAGGAGGCAGCTATCTATGTGTCTCTCTCATGAACGTCTCTCTCTCTCCCTCTCTCCCTCCCTCCCCCTTCCTCTCTCTCAAAAATAAAATTAAAAATAAATAAAAAAAAATAGCAGCCTGGCCAGAGATGGCTTATTTGGTTAGAGCATTTTCCTGATACACCGAGGTTGCAGGTCCGATCCCCCATCAGGGCACATATAAGAAGCAACCAATGAAAGTGAAACAACGAATTTATGTCTCTCTCACACCCTTCCTTTCTCTAAAATCAACTTAAAAAAACACACAACAAAACCCACATCCTGGGGTGAGATTTAAAAATAGAATAGAGAGACTATGGCAGAAATGAATGTGAAACAACTATCGAGGGCTTTGCTCATTCAGTCTTTTAAAAGAAAGAAAAGAGTCATTTTCAAACCCACAGACACCCAGAAAATGTTAAAAGAATGGCGAAGCTTCACCCTCTACCTCTGTCTACGGAAAAGGGTTTGCACAGCCCAACATGGCTGTGCTGCTCAGAGGCTGTAGAGTTTAACCCACGCCACACACTCGACAGTTCATCACACAAGGAAGGAAAAATGAGCCCTCCCTCAAATACCCTCTATTCCTTGCACTTAAAGGGTCATCTTGAAACTTAAAGGGGGACGGTTGCTTGGTTGGAGTGGGTGCAAGAACGGCCCAATTCCCTGGCCCAATTCCCTGTGGACGGAAATAGAATCGTCTCTTAGGGGGTGAGATCAGAAAGGACTTGACCGCAGCACTTTCACATGCAAAGTCCTTTCTTCTTTCCCTTCCTTCCCCTGCGGTTTTATTTCCTGGGGCCCCCCCCCGACAAAAACAGAACCCTAAGATGCTAGCGCCAGAAAGCACTTATTATCTTTTAATCCTCACCCGAGGATATTTTTTCCACCGACTTTTAGAGAGAGCAGAAGGGAGAGGGAAAGACAGAGAGAAACATGGATGTGAGAGAAACACATCGATGGGTTGCCTCCTGCACAGGCCCGACCAGGGCCTGGGCCTGGGAGGAGCCTGCAACCGAGGTCCGTGCCCTTAACCAGAATCGAACCCGGGACCCTTCGATCCACAGGCCAATGCTCTATCCGCTGAACCAAACTGCCTGGGGCTCCTTTTAAAAATATATTTTTTTATTGATTTCAGAGAGAGGAAGAGTGAGGGAGAGAGAGATGGGAACAGCCATGATGAGAGAGAATCCAGGCCTGTGCCCTGACCAGGAATCGAACCGTGACCTCCTGGTTCAAAGGACGATGCTCAACCACTGAGCCACCCGGCCGGACCCCTTTGTTCATGGGGTTTTTCTCTGCACTGACAGCCGCTACAAAAGGCTCCGTAACTGCTGCAAACATGCCTGCCCCTTGCGCTTAAGAAATGCGTTGCTCTTTTTAGAGAAATAAACACAAGCAAAAGCAGCAAGAGACTCTCTACACAGACAGAGTTGGGAAGTACCTGAAAAACTGCACGAAGGAGAAGCCGTAGCCATGCTGCTCGGCGATCCCCGCGCAGACGACGTTGGCCGACGCCCCAATCAGCGTCCCGTTGCCTGAAACCAGATGTAACGATAAGACCAGGCCCGCGTGGGCCGCGGTGGTAGCGTCTGTCCTCTTCCGCCCAGAATGCTGGGGACAGACAGTGATGCTGAGAAGCAGCAGGCGGCAGGACAGGGGGAGGGCCAAGCACAAGATGGACGGGCTCCGAGAGAGAAGCCACGGGCGTGGGTCCCGGGAGCTGAGTGGGCCGCTGAGGATGGGCCGCTGCGGCCGCCACTCACTCACAGGGGCGCCAGGCACGGGAGCCGAATCAAGGGCACGTAAGACACACCCCTGAGACACGAGCAAAGGCAGAGTCTGGGGCATTCGTGCTCTACAGACAAGTCATCGATATTCTAAACCGTGAGCGCTTCCTGCGGGGGACGGGGGTGGGGGGGACCTCCTTCCCACCAAGGGGCCGTTGGATATTGAGAGCCTCATTCAGGGCCACACAACACGATCGGCTTAAACATAAGCCTGCTGCCCGGCCAGCAAGGTTCAGTGGCTGTGCGTCGACCTAGGAACCCGGAGGTCAGGGTTCAATTCCTGGTCCAGGGCACAGGCCTGGGTTGCAGGCTCGACCCCCAGTCGGAGGCATGCAGGAGGCGGCCGATCCGTGACTCTCTCTCAGCATGGACGTTTCTCTCTCTCCCTTCCTTGCTTGAATCAATAAAATGAATATTTAGAAACCCCAAACGATCTCCACTTCTCAGGCCAGCGGCCATCCATCCTTTCATGCCCAGCGGCGTACGGAGGGGACGAGAAACCCGCACCGAGGAGGGCTTCTGAGAGAAACCTGTCTCTGGCAGGAGCCCTGTGAGCTCAGGGGCCGTGTGGGAGCCCCGTGGGCCAGACGCGGAGCAGGAAAACGCGAACTTGGGCCGAACGTCACGCTCATCCCCAGGAGGCCGCCCCGCGTCCCCCTGCTCCCCCTCCGTGGGGCACCGACGACGTCCCGCTCCCCGCAGGGCCTCACCTCCCAGGCAGGCGCCCAGGGCCAGCGCGTACATGAGGGGCGGCGCCGGCAGGCTGACCTCGGGGTCCTGACTCAGGTTCAGGAGCACGGGGATCTGCGGAGGGAGAGGTCCCCACGTCACGCCCCCGGCACCCAGGGCGGCCACCACCACCGACCACGGTGCCTGTCCGCCGCCGGGAGCAGGAAACCAAAGGGGAGTGTGAACCCCAACGGCCTTGAGTGGGAGCCCGTGGGTTCAGCCTTGGGACCGACGGGCCCCCTTCTCCTCGCTGCCCCCTGGTGGCTGCTGCTGGACGTTTTTTGTTGTTAGTTCTCTTAGGAGGAGCGTGTTTTCCCTGTTGATGTTGAGAAAGTGGGAGGGAGGAGGGAGGAGGGAGGAGGAGAGAGACAGACAGACAGACAGACAGAAACATCAATGTGGGAGAGACACACAGATTACCCAGGCCGGGGGCTGGCGACACTCTAACCACTGTGCAACACCAGCCAGGGCTTGATTTATTTATCATCTGTGAATCCTCACCTGAGGATGTTTTTCCATTGGTTTTCAGGGAGAGGGGAAGAGAGAGGGAGAGACAGAGAGAAACATCGATGTGAGAGAGAGACATCAATGGGTTGCCTCCTGAGCGTGCCCCGACCAGGGCCCGGGCCGGGGGGGAGCCTGCAACCCAGGCACGTGCCCTCGATTGGAACCAAACCCGGACGATGCTCTGTCCACTGAGCCAAATTGGCCAGGGCTGTTCGATTTTTTAAGAAATAAAATATTACAGATTCAGTAAGCCGCACTGTGGAAACGGGGCTGGGCCGCCCTGTGGGGGTCTCTCACACGTGCCCCCCATCTCGGCCGGGTCAGGGGCACACGGACAACCCCAAGGCCTGTCCGAGCCCAGCACCAGGGCCCGAGGCCAGACAACAGCTCCATGTTCCCAGGGAAGGAAGGAGAAAGGCCTTCACCCAGCCTCTGCCTTGGGCGCCTGCCAATTCCCTTCACAGCAAACGGCAGCCCTGGCCAGTGTGCTCAGTGGTTAGAGCACCAGCTCGCGCACCAAAGGTCGCAGGGGGTGGATTCCAGGTCGGGGTACTTACCTGGGTTGCAGGTTCGATTCCCGGCCCCAGTCCGGGGAGCGTGCAGGAGGCAACCCACCGAAGCGCCTCTCTCACACTGGTGTTTCTCCTCTCCCTCACCCTTCCTCCATTCCACTCTCTCTAAAAATCGGTGGGAAAAGCATCCTTGTGTGGGGATTAACAAAATAAACATAAACGGAAGCAAAAGGGAAAAGGCCGCTGTCCCTGGTGCTGACCCAGGATGCGCGGCCTCGGGCCCTCGGCTCCCAGCCGTCCGCCCGGCTCTGCCGCCTGTGAGCCAAGCCTGCGGGTGCAGCCAGGGCACGGACGGGTCGGGGTTCCATGCTGCCTTCCCTGGCAGGAAGGGGGAGCCCACGTTCTGTCCAGCTGCGCGCCGGGCCTCAGGACGGGGGCTCACCATGGTGGCTGTGAACGGGATGTTGTCGATCAGGGAGGACGCGATGGCCGAGACCCAGACCACCAGGACGATGGCGGCTGCGAGGCGTTGGTCCTCGGGGACCATCTGGGAGGAGAGACGAGAACGGGGCTGGGCATCGCGCTGCCCGTCAGCCACACGGGCTCGGGTCCCTCGCCCTCCTCCGGTTCCCAGGCTGCACACAGCACCGGCCCACGCCGCCCCGACCCTGGGGATGGAGCCTGCAGCCCGGGCGTGTGCCTTGACTGGGAATCGACCCGTGACCTCCTGGTTCACAGGCTGACCTCGGACCCCTGAGCCACGCCGACCGGCTCAGACAGGTTTCAACCAAAGGCTAATAGCAAAATGACAGGCATCAGTAATTACATACATTTTTAAAAAGCCGCCCTTCATCTCTAGGCTACCCAGGATGAAAGAGGCCCCCGACTGTACTCTTTTTTACATAATTAATGGGACCTATTCTTGCCAGACTTTTTTTTTTAATTTTACAAAACGAACGGATCCCTGGCTGGAGCCCCCGTCGTATTGCCGCACGGGCTGTACCTTGATCAGTGAAGTGGTCTGTTCGCCGACGTATTCGATCAGGTGCAGGTGCCCCAGCGCCTGGAAGAAATGGGCGTCAGTGAGAATCGGTTAAAACGGAGAACACATCCAGATTTTCAAAAGCCATGTCTCTAGCCCCAGCCGGGGTGGCTCTGTCGGTTGGGCACCGTCCCGTGCACCTAGAGGTCGGGGTTCAATTCCCGGTGGGGGCACAGGCCCGGGTTGCGGGCTCGATCCCCAGTGGGGGCGTGCAGGAGGCGGCCGACCCACGATTCTCTCTCATCATGGATGTTTCTCTCTCTCTCCCTGCCTCCCTGAAATCAATAAAAATATATTAAAAGAACACAGCCCAGCCCCCGAGCTCCTGCCCCAGAAAGACACAACCCCAAGCGAGGACAGAGAAGGGCCAGCCACGGGCAGGGGATGGGCAGGACCCCGGAACGCGGCTGCACAGACGGGGCTGGGGTGGCCGGGCTGCGGGGAGGCGGGTGACGGGGTGAGAGATGACGGGCCCTCCAGGCAGCGCCCAGCTGCCCCGTTTCCAGGGAGAGAAGGAGGCAGGACCAGCAAGAAGCCTCCTGCGGCCACTGAGCGGCCACGGCGGGTGCTGCCAGTCAGACCAACTTCCCTCTGCCGCCAGCAGAGGGCGCCCTTGGATAAGAATTGGTGCTTGTGGGGTTTTTGTTTTTTGTTTTGTTCGTCCTCACCGGCCGGTATTTTTCCTGAGGATATTTTTGGCATTACTTTATCTTTTACGTATTTGTTTTTAAATCCATTGTTGCTGAATGTGTTGCATATGTCTCCTTTTCCCTACTGACCTCTCCCGGCCACTCCCACCCCGCCCCAGAGTTTTTTTAAAATTTTTGTTGTTGTTGTTAATCCTTATCAGAGGGTATTTCCCTGTTGATTTTCAGGGAGAATGGACGAGAGAGGGAAAGATAGAAGCATCCACGTGAGAGAGACACATCGATGGGCTGGTTGCCTCCTGCACACGCCCCGACCAGGGGCCCAGGCCGGGGAGGAGCCTGCAACCGAGGTACGTGCCCTTGACTGCAATTGAACCCGGGACCCTCTATCCACTGAGCCGAACCGGCTGGGGTGCCACTGATTTTTAGAGCGAGTGGAAGGGAGGGTTCAGAGAGAGAGAGAGAGACATCTCACATCGATTGTCTCCCGCCCTCGCCTCGACTGGGGCTGGAACCTGCAACCCAGGTACCTGCCCTTGACCAGGAATCACACACCCTCGCACAGGGACGGACGCTCTAACCACTGAGCACACCAGCCAGGGCAGGACTTGTTTTTTGTGTTTTTTTGTTTTGTTTTAAAGGCAAACCCAATCGCATTAAATTCACCAGAGAAATCGGAAGTCATGTGTACAGAGCTAGCAAGAAAACCTCAAGCATCGAATTTCACATGTCAGCTGAGCAAAATTCCCGTCTCCAAGAAGCAGGAGAGAACTTCAAGTCCAGGCTTCAACCGGAATGAGACACGCTCCAGCAGGCGTTTGGAAACACAGCATCCCCCCGCCCCCCGTCCCGGTAAAATCAGAAAGAGGGCACAGAAGTGGACAGAATACAGGGGGAAATAGAGAGAGAGAGCAGATCGGCCTTATGAGCAAACCTTTTAAAAGTCCAGAGATTTCTCAGGAATGAGGGGAAAATGACAGGGGGCCCAAGGGACTGTAGATGTAAATGAACATGAAGTCAGGGGCACTGAAGAAAGGCATTGAAACAGCCAGGAGAGCCCTGGCCGGGTGGCTCAGCTGGTTGGGGCACCATCCCATGCACCCAAAGGTTGAGGGTTCGATTCCCGGTCAGGGCACCTGCCCGGGTTGTGGGCTCCATCCCCAGTGCGGGGCGTGCAGGAGGCAGCCGGTCCATGATTCTCTCTCCTCATGGATGTTTCTCTCTCTCTCTCCCTGTCCCTTCTTCTCTGAAGTCAACAAAGACGTATATTAAAACAAACAACTCGGTAAAAGGTCGTTCTGCAGAAGCCAGGAAGCCTCACCTCCATCAGCACGAAGAGCGCCGCGAAGAAGAGCAGCGTCGCCCACTCCACTCGGTGCAGAATGACCTCGAAGTCGTGGACGTCCGCCAGGATCAGCAGCCAGATGGCGCCCAGAATAGCGATCCACCCTGTGGGGCAAACAAGGGGCTTGTGGCCGGAGCTCGACTGCTCACTCGCTCGTTAACGTTTCACCGAGCGATCGCCTTTATCCTCATGGCGGACAACGCACCCTGCAAACTGAACGGGTTTTAAATGTACGGTTTGTAATTTGGGTCATTACATGCCCACAAAACCCACACCACAGTCAAGATGGTGAACACACGGCCCGGCCGGTGTGGCTCAGTGGTTGAGCTTTGACCTATGAACCGGGAGGTCACGGTTCCCGGGTTGTGGGCTCGATCCCCAGTGTGGAGGCAGCCGATCGATGATTCTCTCTCGTTATCAATGTGCCTATCTCTCCCTCTCCCTTCCTCCCTGGAATCAATAATGATGCATTAACATATGCTAATGAGGCTTTTTTCCCAATCAACCTGACTCCCTTCACTGTGAACAACAAAGATACAGGCTACATCTCGCAGGGCCCTCGGAGAGAATCCTCTGCATATGAACCAGACCTGCAAACAGATTTCTTTAAAATTAAAATTGGTGATGATGAGTTTATGTTTATTTTTTTCTATTAATCCTCCCCCAAGGATATTTCCCCAGTGGTTTTTAGAGCGGAAGGGAGGGGGAGAGATAGAAAGAAAGAAACATCGATGTGAGAGACTCATCGACTGGTTTCCTCCCCGACGTGCCCCGACCGAGGCCGGGGGTCCAGCCTGCAACCCAGGTGCAGGCCCCTGACCGGAATCGAACCCGAGACCCTGCAGCCCCGAGGGCCGATGCTCCACCCGCTGAGCCAAACCAGCCAGGGCGGAAACACAAGATTTAAAAGCAGAGAAGCAGCGAACGCCTCAGCCTCACAAAAGAAATGAGGTACCCTAAGAACAAAGTAGGTGGGATCTCAATACCAGACATCAAGATGTATTACAAAGCCACTGTTCTTAAAACTGCCTGGTACTGGCACAAGAATAGGCATATAGATCAATGGAATAGAATAGAGAGCCCAGAAATTGGCTCGAACCAATATGCTCAATTAATATTTGACAAAGGAGGCAAGAACATGCAATGGAGCCAAGATAGTCTCTTCAATGAATGGTGCTGGGAAAATTGGACAGATATATGCAAGAAAATGAAACTAGACCACCAACTTACACCATATACAAAAATAAACTCAAAATGGATA
>NW_006283149.1:114053-116097 GCF_000327345.1 Myotis davidii
GACTTGTATGCATGCATATAAGCATAACCAATGGACATAAGACACTGGGGGATAGGGGAGACTAGGGGACTGTCTAGGGCGGGGAAAAAATGGACACATATGTAATACCCTTTGTAATAAAAAAATAAAAAATAAATAAATAAATAAAAAAGAAATGAGGTACCCAATACAGAGTGTTGATGTCCCAGGCTAAGCACACACAGTTTTGTAGCCATCGAGGCTTTAAGCCCCGGCCGGGATGGAACCTGCAACCCAGGTAGGCGTGTGCCCTGGACCGGGAGCCGAACCCGAGACCCTTCGGTCCCTGGGCCGACGCTCTAACCACTGGGAAACCCCAGCCAAGGCTGGAAAAAGCGCGGACCCTCCCCTTCCAGCCCCAGGGCACAAAGCCAGCCGCAGGGGACTCACCCAGGTCCAGGTGGACGGCAGGGACGAATGAGCTGAGGAAGAACATGCAGATGACGAACCCCAGCACCATTAGGCACTTGGCCAGCAGGACCCTGTCCGCGATTCTGTGCTGGGAGAGAAGAAGGCCGTCGTCCGACTCCTGCCGTGGGGCCGGCGTCCCGGGGCCGAATCCCTCGGGGATTTCTCCCAGGATGGAACGGGGACATCGTGGACGGCACAGGAGGCCGTGAGGAAATGTGCTACGGAACGTCAGTGGCTGAGCGTCCACCTGCGAACCGGGGGGCCAGGGTCCGGTTCCCTATCGGGGCCCGCACCCTGCTGCGGGCTCGAGCCCCCGTGCGGGGCGTGCAGGAGGCAGCCGATCCGTGACTCTCTCTCATCATCAATTTGTGGACAAAATACACCTCCCGCGTCTGGAAAAGGCTTTCCCCGGGGGATCCTGGGCATCACTTAGGTCTCGGGTACGACAGGGGCCACAGAGAGAGGGATGCTCATGCAGGCCGTCCTGTGAGGCGCAGCGCAGGGACCCCGTACCTTTTTCTGCAGCTCCTGGATGTTGGTCTCCCAGTTCTTATCCTCCTGTGAGATTTGTCTGAAACAGAAGGAGGAGGCGCCTCAGCTCCCTGGCGACACTGCGGGGCCTGGCGTGCAGGGCGCCGTCGCCGGGGACGCCGGTGAGGCCAGGTCACGAGGCCCGTGGGAGGCGGCTGGCGACGCCGGGTTTGTGGATTGGGAAAGACGTTTGCTCTGTGTTTCCGAAGGAAAACAGCCCACGAGACGATGGGCACGCGTGATGGACCGTGTGCGAGCGTGTGCACGCGTGAGTGTGAGGCTCACCAGGCCACTGGCCCGAATGGGAATGGGGGGATGACGGTCGCTGGGCCGCCCTGTGTTCCTCCCTCACTCGTTTTCGGAATTTGTTTCTTTTCCCCCCAAATGAGGATATGACATAATTACAACTCGGCTCACGAAAGGACAAAGCACTAAAAGCAACGCCACTCGCTCTGGGGGCGATTTCGATTCCCTGGACATCGACGTGGACAGACTTCCTCCCACCCGGGCGGGTGTGGCTCAGTGGTTTGGTTCCCGGCCGGGGCACCTGCCTGGGTTGCCGGCTTGATCCCCGGAAGGGGGCGTGCAGGGGGCGGCCGATACGTGCTTCTCTCTCCTCCTGGACATTCCTCTCTCTCCCCCCCCACCCTTCCTCTTTCTGAAATCAGTAAAAAAATGTGTGTGTATACCTGTATTTCTAAATGGGCAGAAATGAACTGAGCATGATCAGCTATTCTCTGGGCTCCCTGAGTCAGTCACAGGTAAAATACCGCGTTCGGTTAGCCTGTCACGTTCGTCCTTTTTGAGTCTTGCTGTGCCGCCCGTGGGACGTGTGGCCGTGGGGCGGGGTGGCCGAGAGGTGCCTCCCGTCCCCCTGCACCCTGTCCTCGCCGTGTGACCTGGGCAAGTCACTCACTCTCTGAGCCTTGGTTTTCTCCTCGTAACCAGGGCTCAGCAGAGCTCAGCGAAGGCAGAGACCATCACACGCCACGAGGGCGAGCACAGGGCACGGCACGCAGGACGCTCCCCTCTGGCCCCCTGGGGCCGCCCTGTCCCTCACTTGGTCTGGACACGGTGGGACGTC
>NW_006283149.1:116228-118522 GCF_000327345.1 Myotis davidii
ACCCTGGCCCATGCCCACCGGCGCCTCCCAGCACCGCGTGGCTGTCACAGACGCAGGAGGCACAGCTGACTTTTAAAAGTGACCGTGGGTGCAGAGCAATGTCACTTCTTCTTAAAAAGATATTTTTGATTTCAGAGAGGAAGGGAGAGGAAGAGAGGAGAGAGAGAAACAGCCATGATCAGAGAACCATGGATCGGCTGCCTCCTGCACGCCCCCCACTGGGGATCCAGCCTGCAACCTGGGCACGTGGCCTGACTGGGAATCAAGCTGTGACCTCCTGGTTCATAGGTCAACACTCAACCACCGAGCCACGCTGCCCAGCTAAACTAATGTGATTTCAACTCTGGGTGAAGAATTTCCTTTATGCTCATCTGAGGACACGTTTATCGATGGAGAGAGAGAGAGAGAGAGAGACCTGCAACCCAGGAACATGCTCTTGACCGGGAATCGGGCGCTCTGACCACTGAGCCCACCAGCCTTCCTCTGGCAGCTTCCCCGGGGAACAAGACCACCCCGGTGCGCGCGGGTCTAAGTGACGGGCTGGCACTCACCCACAATCTCACTGGGCTCCTTGTTGTACAGCTTCCGGTTCCAGTAGAGGAGCCGGAGGAGCGGGAAGGAGAAGAGCAGAACGAAGCAAATGCCCACGAACATGTGCGCCGTGAACCCCGCGAAGTCCAGGCCCTGGGGACGGACGGAGACTCACGGACGGGCCTGCCGCCGCCACGACACCGCCCCGGGGCCCACGGAGAAACGTCAGTCCCCAGGCCTGCCATCGACGGCACATAAGTAGATGCTGTCATCCAGGCCTTTCCTTAAAAATGCATCAGAAGGAGCGAGCGGTGGGGCTCGGTGGCCGAGCGTCAACCTATGAACCAGGAGGTCAGGGTTCGATTCCCCACGGAGGGCACAGGCCCGGGTTGCACGCTCGGTTCCCAGTGTGAGGCGTGGAGGAGTCAGCCGATCCATGACTCTCTCTCATCACTGATGTTTCTCTCTTTCTCCCTCTCCCTTCCTCTCTGGAATCAATGGAAACTTATTGTTTTAAAATGCGTCGGAGCGGGAATGAATTCAGACCACTTAGCTCTACGCGGGACGGCCAGTCCCCCAGCCTCCCCCTCGCGGGCCGGCCAACAGCACGTCATGTGAAGGGAGGACATGGGCACGGGGTCTCCTAAAGGCCCCACACTGAGCAGGATGCGAGTGGGCAAGGAGGCGGGTCTCGGCTTCGCGGGAGCTGCCCCGGGGCCTGGCACGCACCATCTTCCTCAGCTCCTGGTTGGAGACGATCATGACGTTGGGCGGGTCCCCGATGGCGGTGGCAGCGCCCCCGATGTTGGTGAAGATCACTTCCGCGATCAGGACTTGCCGGGGGTCCAGGTTGAGCACCTCGCACAACCTGCCGCAAGCAGAGAGAAACGTGCTCCGTGGCTGAGCGTCGACCGGTGGACCAGGAGGTCAGGGCTCCATTCCCGGGCAGGGCACACCCCGGTGGCGGGCTCCATCCCCCGTGGGGGACGTGCAGGAGGCAGCTGATCCACGGTTCTCTATTATCGGTGTTTCTCTCTCTCTCTCCCTCCCCTCCTCCATGAAATCAATACAAATATAAGACCTAAAAAGCCCCACACACAAATAGAGGGAAGTGGGAAAGGCCTATGTGCGACCTAAATATTTTTAGAGCTTGTACAAGGGAAGTGTGTACACACACATGCACTCACACACACATGCACGCCTACACACACATGCACACACAAACACACACACGCGTACACACACATGCACAAACACACACACACACACACACGCACATACAGGAAAGGCAATGCTGGGGACGAACAACAACAACACATGGGCCCTGGTCGGGGCGTGTGCAGGAGGCAACCAATCGATGTGTCTCTCACATGGATGCTTCCCTCTGCCTCTCCTCCCCCTTCCACTCTCCCTAAAAATCAGTGGAAAAATAGCCTCGGGTGAGGATTCACAACAACAACATTTTAGCCAAAGTGTCCGACACACGGCCCTCTGGGACAAAGTAGCCCACGACATGGCCTCTTCTCAGACGCCAACACCCTGACGCCCCTGCCCTTGAATGACGCCCTCTGACCTCAGAGGAGGACCCCGCGCTCCACAGCACTGCCCCACTCCACAGAGAAGCGGGGTCTTCCAGACTGACAGGAGGGCCCCGCCCTCCTCCCAGCTCAGAGCCCCGCCTCCTCCCAGCTCAGAGCCCCGCCCTCCTCCCAGCTCAGAGCCCCGCCTCCTCCCAGCTCAGAGCCTCGCCCTCCTCCCAGCTC
>NW_006283149.1:118667-120834 GCF_000327345.1 Myotis davidii
TGCCAGCGTGGGACACTCCGCACACCCACCTGATGGTCACGGGCGTGAAGAGGAGCGAGGTGGTGACGTTGTCCAGGAAGGCGGAGAGGACGGCGGCGAAGAGGCACAGCATGATGATCATGGCCCACACCCTCCCCCGGGACAGCCGGTAGGCCTGGGACACACCAGACAGAACGAGCCAGAGTCAGCGGGCGGAAGCACGGGCACAACTTTCCCCGAGGGGCTCGGAGCACCAGGGCTCTGAGTGCACAACCCTCGGTGGGCCAGGAGCTGGACCCACAGCCAGGCCGGTGTGGCCGGGGGCGGAGCATCGCCCGGGCACCGAAAGGCTGCCAGTTGGATTCCCCGTCGGGGTACACGCCTGGGTTGTGGGCTTGACCCTCAGTGGGGGACGTGCAGGAGGCAGTTTCTCTCTCTCTCTCTCTCTGTCTCCCTTCCTCTTTGAAATCCCAACTGAGCCACATCAGTCAGGGCTTGAAATCAATAAAAATATATTTAAAAAATAAAATAAAATCAATAAGCATATCCTCAGGTGAGGATTAAAAACTGAAAACGGTGCTCAAAGCCGGCAAACATCCCTCTCCCTGTCCCTTCCTCTCTGAAATCAACAAAAATCTAAAATAAGTAAATAAAATAATAGCGTTATTTATTAAGTATGTAACTGTAGGAAATATGTAAAATCAACAAATACATACCTAACTATTCCTTGCTACATCGCACTTACCTTGACAGCACAGTAATCAAAGAATCCAGTTTCTGAAAATATGGCTACTAAGATCATCTGCGGGGAGAAGAGAAGGGGGGCGAGGCGTCAGAGGGGCTGGGCACGTCCGCGCTCGGCAGCTGCCTGTCACCGCGCTGGGCTGTGCTGAGCGGGCCCTGCCTGGAGTCCTTGCTGGAGGCTGGCACCTGCGTTTGGTCCAGGGCATGTGCCCCAAGTACATGGTCACCCCCCACCACCCCCCGAACCTTCACAGCAAACACAGCTGCTGTTACTGCTCCAGGGACCTGGGGGCAGAGACGGGAGGTGACACTCCCACAAACGAGAAGCCGGAGGCAAAGGGGCCCGGATGCAGCCCGAGCAACGCCACCGGCTCGGTGCTGACGGGGCCACATTCCGTTTCCTCAGATAAAGAGCTTCCGTCACCCACGGGCCCAAGGCGTGCAGGTGAGAGCAGGCGCAGGGCACGCTCACCCTCTGGGCTGTGTGTGAGCCCGGGTCGCTACGCAATGCGTTTCTTCCTATTGATGACGCTGAGCTGGTGGGAATACGAACCCTTGATGACCCCAAAAGGCAACCTGACGCCTGGCCCTTGGCCCCAGCGGTCTGAGCTGAACCCTGACCTCTGACCATAGAATAACCTCTGGCCTGATTCCTGAGCACATCTGAAGGCGTGATGCACAGTCTTAGAACTTATACTTGGTCTGTGACACGGGTTTGCTCCCGACGCCCTTTATCTCCCACGGGAGCACATAGGTGCTGCCACTGATCTGCTCCTGCCGCGGAGGCCCTGGAGGCTGATCGTGTGTCTTTGCTACAAGAAGGACCAGCAGTGGCGGCGGCAGCAGCGGGGACAGCCCGGCCCGGGGGGCACGCTGGGGCCCGGATTACCATGCCGAACAGCAGGGCCAGCGTCTCGAAGTCGATCCACTCCACCACGTGGGTGAGGCTGGGTCTCTGAGAGGAAGCAGAAAGCCGCCTGTCAGTCCTGGGGGTGCCGGGGCTCCTGCGGGCACCCTGCCTCTACCGGGCGCCCAGTCTGCACCAGAGCTGGAGCCAGACTCCATGTGTCCGTCCGCTGGCCTCGGAGTCATAGCACATCGCGCTGAGAACCGGGGCGACCAAGCATCCCAACGCCAGGCCTTTCACTGAGTCACAGAAAAGCACATTTCTCTTCTTAAAAGGTTTTAGAGATGGAGACAGATACAGGAAATGACAGGGGGAGAGAGAGAGAGAGAGAGAGAGAGAGAGAGAGTCAAACGGAGAACACTCCTCAGAGCCATGAGGTCTGTTAGTTCTGCCCTGGCCGGTGTGCACAGTGGTTAGAGCGCCGGCCCGCACACCACAGTGTCGCAGGTTCTATCTCCAGTTCAGGGCACGTACCTGGGTCACAGGTTCCATCCTCAGTCCTGGTGGGGGCACATGCAGGAGGCACCCAATCGAGTT
>NW_006283149.1:120859-129438 GCF_000327345.1 Myotis davidii
GCAGGTGGGAACAGTATATAAAACAGTGGGAACCAGGAGCTGAGCCCAACCCCTGAGCCGCCCTTGAATCGGATGCTCCGCCCTCGATGGGTGATGCCCCCACTTACGTCCCCCGTCACAGCCAGAGCCGCCAGTGCCGCCAGGGAGCCCAGCATGGCTGCCAGTGTCCTATGAACAATCTGGAGAAAGAGCAGGACATGACTGGCGTCCGGTCCATGGGGGTTAAAACACATAACAGCCTGCGTTGGCGTCAGTCTGGGCCGGCCTGGCCATCCTATACCACATCTGTGAGCATGAATCGTGGGTCCTCCTGTCCCACAAACCGGGCACCCCCACAGCACACACAGCCACACACCGGGCACCCCCACAACACACACAGCCACACACCGGGCACCCCAACAGCACACACAGCCACAAACGGGGCACCCCCACAGCACACACAGGGCACCCCCACTGCACACACAGCCACAAACCGGGCACCCCCACGGCACACACAGCCACACACCGGGCACCCCAACAGCACACACAGCCACAAACGGGGCACCCCCACAGCACACACAGGGCACCCCCACTGCACACACAGCCACAAACCGGGCACCCCCACAGCACACACAGCCACAAACCGGGCACCCCAATAGCACACACAGCCACAAACGGGGCACCCCCACGGCACACACAGCCACCCTTGCGCATCCCCTGACGACAGCTGCTTTTCTTTCCTGAGGGGTGAGGTGACCGCCAGCAGAGGCAGGAGGCTGGATACATAAAGTAGCTTCTACCAGGAAGCCTGCAGGGCCCAAACTATGTCATTTTCAAAGGCTTCAAAATTATACAAAAAAAAAAAAAAAGAGAGAGAGATGACAAACCCTAACACAGCAGAGAAGTCTTTTCAAAAATAAATTGGCCTCGGACTGCATTTTTGAAATTCCTCGTGACTGTAACAGATTAGAGCATGTCGAATTTATTAAATGCCTACGTTCTGAACGACATTCAGAGAAACAGGAGAGAGACCCCAAAAAGAACTCAGCAGACACCCCTGGAAGCTGCTAAGGCAATAATTCGTTACCACGAAAATCAATAATTAAGGAAAAATCATTGCTCTTGTGTTTCTGGCCCAAACTGTGTTCCACATTAGCAATGGCGCCCGGTGGGCAGTAAAACCATCAGGAGCCTGGCCGGCGTGGCTCAGGGTTGAGTGTCGACCTAGGAACCAGGAGGTCACGGTTTGATTCCCGGTCTGGGCACAGGCCCGGGTTGTGGGCTCCATCCCCAGGAGGGGGCGTGCAGGAGGCAGCCGACTCATAATTCTCTCTCTTCACTGTTTCTCTTTCTCGCTCCCTCCCTCTTCCTCTCTGAAATCAATAAAAATTTATTTTAGGTGACAGGCGCCAGGGTTACCTCGAATATGATCAGCACGTAGACCCCCGCGAGGATGGCGGCGGCCGCGGTCACCTGGGCTTCCACGCTGGCACGGAGGTGCTGGTGCGCCAGCAGCAGGGGCACCGCCCGGGGCTGCTGCAGGGCCGCGCGGACGCTGATGGAAACCCCGTCCCTGCAGACGGAGCGCCGGTGCTAAGAGCATCCCACTGGCTGTCGGCAACGCCCCTCCTGTCCCTCCTTCCCACGCCAGCCCCAACGGCCATCACCGGAGACCCACCTGCTCGGAACCTCGAAGGTCCTGCTCACCACCACGTGCTCGCTGCGTCGCGGGTCTAGGAACACGGTCCAGTTGTGAGTGACCTTGAGTCCAAGAGTGACACCGTGGTAAGGCTTTGACCTTGACCAGCACCGGGACCCGGGGCTGTGCAGTGTGGGTGCTGGTTTAGAATCAGAAAAGGGGAAAGAGAGAACCCGAGAGCCCCCTGACCCCGACACAAGCAGCCCAGCCCACGGGGAGCTGGAAATGCCCACTTCGGAGGCCTTTGCGTGATTTTTAAAAATACGTTTTTATTAATTTTTTTAGAGAGAGAGGAAGGGAGAGGGAGAGAGAGAGAGAAACATCAATGAGAGAGAAACGTCATCGATCGTCTGCCTCTTGTACGCCCCACACTGGGGATCAAGCCTGCAACCTGGGCATGTGCCCTGATGGGGAATCGAACTGTGACCTCCTGGTTCACAGGTCCATGTTCAACCACTGAGCCATGCCGGCCGGGCCTGCAGGCCTCTGTCTTAGTGGGCAACATAGGAGAAACACTTGCCTAAAACGGCTACCCGTTTGCCCTGACCGAAGGGTCATGGGTTCGATTTCCAGGCAAAGGCACGTACCTGGGTAGTAGGCTCGATCCCTGGCCCTGGTCAGAAGAGGAGGCAACCCATCGATGTTTCTCTCTCTCCTTCTTCCTTCCTTCCTCCCTCCCTTCCACTCTCTCTAAAAATCAATAGAAAAATATTAGAGGCCCGGTGCACAAACTTGTGCATGGGCGGGGTTCCTCGGCCTGGCCAGCGATTGGGGCCGATCAGGCCATCTTGCCTAGTCCCAATTGGGGCCGGCCAGCCAGGGAGGGACCAAGGGAAGGCTCCAGGGCATGTCCAGCCCTCTCGCCCAGACACCAACGGCAAGCTAACCTACTGGTTGGAGCATCTGCCCCCTGGTGGTCAGTACACGTCATAGTGACCAGTTGAGCGGTCGACCGGATGGTCAGACACTTAGCATCTTACGCTTTCATTATATAGGATTCTCCGGTGAGGATTAACAACAAGGAAAATGTGCTTCCTAGTTTGATTTTACTGAAATGGCAGGATTTTGGTAACTGACGTAGAGAAAGGGGAGAAAAAGAGAATTTCAGAGACAGAGCAAAAGGTGAGGGCTCGCGGGATAATGGCCCCACTGCCTCCTGCCTCCCCATCCGGTCCGTTCGGGAGGAAAGTCGGTTTCTAAAGCGCTGGGGTGAGTGTTCACAATTCCTTCCAAATAACTTAGACGTAGGACCTGCTGGGGCCACCGCCTGGAGCTGGGAGCGCCGGCCTGCGTCACCTCCACCACCACATGCTCTTCTCTTCCCGGACGACTCGGGCTGCCGGGCATCAGGGCCCCCGCCAGGTCCACCTGGAGCAGCGTGGAGTCGGACCGGCTGCTGAGGTTCGCAGCTGGGGGGACGTTAAGGTGAGCACCGAGCAAGGAGAAGCCTGGAGTCCACCCCCTTCTCCAGCCCCGGGGGAGGTGAGCCACGCCCAGACGGAGAGAGGCTACATGGCAACCACCAACAGCGACACTGCCCACCTCTGACCAGATGCACACAAACCCCTCCGTACGCTCATCCCCAAGTGTTCCCTCAGGACTACAGACCAGTGTCCGTGTCCCTCCAAAAATCCACGTCCAAGGCCTGGCCCCCTGCCTGGCTGTGTAGAGATTGGGGGGGGGGGCTCTAAGGGAGCGACTGAGGCCATCAGTGAGGCCCTGACCAGCCAGGATTAGTGTCCTTATAACAGGAGATGCCAGCCCTAACTGGCGTGGCTCGGTGGTTGAACGTCAACCTAGGAACCAGGAGGTCAGGGTTCGATTCCCGGTCAGGGCACCTGCCGGGTTGCCAGCTTGATCCCCAGTAGGGGGTGTGCAGGAGGCAGCCGATCCATGATTCTCCCTCATCATGGATGTTTCTGTATCTCTCTCTTCCTCTCCCTTCCTCTCTGAAATCAATAAAAATATATTTTGTTGAAACCAATATATTTTGTGGAAATATATTTTGTGGAAACCACAAAATATATTTTGTGGAAACCAATCAAAAATGGTTTCCAAAGAGAGAGAAACATCAGAGAGTTTTCTCTCACTCCACACAGAGCACCAAGAAACACCTGGGAAGATGCAACAGGAAGGCGGCTGTCTGCAAGCCAGGAAGAGAGACCTCACCAGACACCAGATCCGCCCGAAAGACCCTGGCCTTGAACTTCCAGCCCCCAGAACTGAGAAACGGTGTTGAATCCACACCGTCAGCCGGAGCTGACGCACACACTCGAACGTCTATTCTACACGCACGTCTGCCTTTTCACGACAAGCCAGGCCGCCTGCCAGGGACCCAGAGAACACACAACGGGAAGAAACCAAGCCGTCGCCAGACCCAGGACCGGAACCCCGGCAGTTGAAAGCGGCACCCGCCTCACGTGGGGATCCTCGCCGCCACCCGCCCACCGCGGGCTCTCACGGCTCCCTCCCCTCCTGTCCTGAAGCCTCGTCCTTCACTCAGCGTCCTGTGGCCTGTGCGGTGACCTTGGAACGGGGCGTGGGCGCCTCTCTGCTCTGTGACTCTCAGCCTCTGCCACCGTCCGCCTCCCGCCCGGCACGGTTTTCGATTTAGATACAGTAGCTCTCCAGCGGCGACACGGCCAGCAGCTGCCAGAGCTTCCCTTCGTCGGGATACAGGCTGAACGAGACCTGCATCGAGCAGAAGCACTTCAGGAGGGCTTGTGGGTAAGCGCGACACGGCTCACAGAAGATGGGTCACCATTGAAAATAGGGGGAGGAGCTGGTGTGGCTCAGTGGCTAAAGCGTCGTCTTATGGACCAAAGGGTCCCGGGTTCGATTCCGGTCAAGGGCATGTGTCTCGGCTGCAGGCTCCTCCCCAGCCCGGGCCCTGGTTCGGGGCTCGTGCAGGAGGCAACCTATCGATGTGTTTCTCATGCATCAATATTTCTCTGTCTCTCCCTCTCCCTTCCACTCCCCCTAGAAATCAATGGGAAAATACCCTCAGGGGAGGATTAAAAGAGAAAAATAAAAAGATAACAGGGGGGTGGCAATGGTATTGCTTGCTGTACCCCACACCCACCAGTTGACTCCGAATAGCCCCTCTTAGAGATTAGAATCAAGTTCTGATCCGTTCTACTATCTTCAGCAACCATGGGCCTTGATTATTTTTTAAAATATATATTTTTATTGATTTCAGAGAGGAAGGGAGAGGGAGAGAGATAGAGACATCAATGTTCTCTCCCTTCCTTCCTCTCTGAAAGCAACAAAAACATATTTAAAAACAAATCAACCAACAACCCCCCACACACAACGTGGCCCAGCCTGGCAGAGGCCCAGGGCACCACCTGAAAAGGTCCCAGGACATGCGGGGGTCCCACGATCCCTGGACGGGCCCCCCACCAGTAATGAGTGCTACTATGTGGGGTGAGGGATGGCCTGGGGGCCCCCTGGAGGGAGTGGGGGGACCCAGGGGCAGCCCGTTGTCTTCTACGGAGCAAAGCCAGGTCCCTGTGACGTGGGACCAGGACAGAGGAGTTCTGCTGGCGCCCGCCCCCGAGGCCCTGCCTCCACGGAAGCCTGTGAGCCCCCACCTCGGTCAGTTATGTCTTGTCTATGGCCGTTGTCACAGTAAGGTGGTAGAACAGAGTAATTGCAACAAACATTATATTGTCCACAAAGGCTAAACTATTTACATCAAAATATGTTTGCTGACACCCAATTTCATCCACACCCTTTATTTTACAGATGAAGAGCCTGAGCCTTTTATGGACAACAGAAGCTGCTCAAAAATACCTGGAGAAAAGCCGGGTCTGCGTCACTCGCCGGCTGTGCCGTCCGCCTGTGCCCAGGCTCGCCAAACCTCAGACGTCTCTGGGAGGCCCTGGGGACCCCGGCTCAGACCTCGTGTTTGGATTCTCTCTCTGACACGGTACAAGGGCCACACGCCCGCCTGTCACCTCCGGCCCCGGGGATGATTAGCCAATCACCTGTCAGGCCTGGGGACGGCGGAGGCCAGTCAGCACAAAGAAGCTACACACGCCCGGCCGGCCGGCGTGGCTCAGTGGCTGAGCGCTGACCTATGGACCAGGAGGTCAGGGTTCGATTCCCGGTCAGGGCCGCGCTGTGGGACCTCACCCTGGACCACACGGGGCCCCGGGTCCTCCTACCTCAGCTTGGAGAGGCAGAACGGTACGGGAGCCCCTTCCAGGAGGTCCCCCCTGTCCGAGGAGGCGGATCTGGAGGACCCAGTGGCCTCACTGCCCAGCAGCGACGTGCCCTCCCACTCGGCCGAGCTGAGGTCCCAGGACTCTGCCGTGATGAGCTCCGGGTGGCAGACGGGCAGGCACCGCACCCTGGAAAGCAACATGGGGCTTATTTTCACGAGACGAGGCCCGTCTCCAACACAGGACCACATCTCACGCTGGCGTGGGACATGCAGCGAGGACAGATGTCGAGGGGCTGGGCCTGGCCCTACGGACGGACATCACAGAACAATGGGGTCCAGGGGAGTCTGAATCCACTCGGATCTTCAAAATGCACTGTGGGCCTTCAAGAAACATCAGCTAACCTGGCCGGCGTGGCTCAGGGGGTGAGCATCGACCTAGGAACCAGGCGGGCAGGGTTCGATTCCCGGTTGGGGCACAGGCCGGGTTGTGGGCTCGATCCCCAATGTGGGGCGTGCAGGAGGCAGCCGATCCATGATTCTCTCTCATTGTGGATGTTGCTCTCCCTCCCTCTCCCTTCCTCTCTGACATCGATAAAAACATATTAAAAACAAACAAACAAACACCATGGCCCTGGAGCTGACAGTAAGGGGCAGAGAGCCTGGCCCTGATGCGTCCGAGACAAGTTCCTTTCTCGGGAAGAAGGCCTCGCCCTGAGACCTCGGGCGGTGCTCAGAGAGGCCTCCTCTGGTGGAAGGGGGACACTTACCCCCGCTCCTGGGAGGGGCGCCCCAGCAGAGGCGTGCTCTCTGTGAGGCAGGGGTCTCCGGGCCCGGAGCTGCAGAACCCGGTGAAAGGCAAGCGAGACCTGAAAGACACACAGAGCAGCACAAGTGACAGGTGCCGTCCCTGCCAGCACGGGGCACCCTCGAGACACAAGAGAGTGAGGGGCAGGGATAAACGTCTCCTGTGAGGGTCTAAATTCAGTCTCTGCAGAAAAAAAAGCTGACCTAGCCGGTCTGGCTCAGTGGATTGAGCGTCGGACTGTGGACTGGAGAGTCCCGGGTTCGATTCCAGTCAAGGGCAGCTGCCCGGGTTGCAGGCTCGATCCTCAGTAGGGGGCGTGCAGGAGGCAGCTGATCAATGATTCTCTCCCATCATTGATGTTTCTCTCTCTCTCCCTTCTTCTCTAAAATAAATAAAATAACGTAAAAAAAAAAAAAAGCTGGAGTTCTGTCTGGCCAGTGTGGCCCAGTGGTTGAGGAAGAGAGCGAGAGAAACATCCATGATCAGAGAGAATCATCCATCGGCTGCCTCCTGCACCCCCCACACTGGGGACGTGCCCTGACCGGGAATCGATCCGTGAGCTCCTGGTTCCTCGTGGGTCGATGCTCAACCCCTGAGCCACACCGGCCGGGCGCTAAAACCGTTTTAAACTCACCTCTGCTCCGTGAGGAAGGAACCAAAATCCTGGTCCACAGGAGCCCAGCAGCTCTGCCCGGCCGCCTGCTTCTGCCCCTCCCCCCCAGCTGTGGCCGGCGGCTGATGGCGGCGAGTCCCAGGCCAGCACGCGGGGACGCGGACGTCTGGTGGAGCTCCACCTCCAGCTTGTCGGAGCTCAGCCGGCCGCCTTCCTTCTCCAGATGCATGGTCTGCCGCCGCCGCCCGCTCACTAGGTCAGCCGGAGAGAAAGCACCCCGAATTACGAGCAAACTGCAAGGGGGCCCTCACTGCCGAACGGGACGCCAGAAAGACCCCTTTATCTTTTTTCTATTGATTTTCTTTAGAGAGAGAAAAACATCCATTTGTTGTTCCACTTATTGATGATTGATTGGTTGATTCTTTTTATTTTTAATCCTCACCGTAGGATATTTTTCCACTGATTCTTAGGGAGAGTGGAAGAGAGAGGGAGAGACAGAGACATGACTGTGAGAGAGACATCAACTGGTTGCCTCCTGATTTCTGTTATTCCCCGGGGAGACGAGAGTGTTGGAGCTTCACTCCTGGGGCTGCTCAGGTGTCCCTCGCTCCTCCCCCAGGGACTGGCCCACGCCAGGGGTTCTTTCTGTCTCAATCTGGAGAGGACAGCATCTGGAACCTTCTGAAAGTGGCTCTCCTTCTGTCCTGTGGGGATCAGGCTGCTCATCTGAGCTGAATCCAACGTGTGTGTTTCTTTCCTTTGGGTCCCTTATCCACCGGATAGTGCAGCCTTTGAATCTAGTTTCCCTGAGCGCTTGGATTCTGACAATATCAGTTAATTGGAGGGCACAAGGTGAATAAATCAAGGAGCTAAAACCGTTTTAAACTCACCTCTGCTCCGTGAGGAAGGAACCAAAATCCTGGTCCACAGGAGCCCAGCAGCTCTGCCCTGCCGCCTGCTGCGGGTAGGGGCCCTCGGGGTCTGATTGATTGGTTGATTCTTTTTATTTTTAATCCTCACCGTAGGATATTTTTCCACTGATTCTTAGGGAGAGTGGAAGAGAGAGGGAGAGACAGAGACATCACTGTGAGAGAGACATCAACTGGTTGCCTCCTGCATGAGCCCCGACCAGGGTCTGGGCCGAGGAGGGGCCTGCAACCGAGGTAGGTGCCTTTGACATGTGGTCCCTCCAGGCCCAGGGACATGTGTCCATGTGTCCCCCTCCCCCCATGACCAGGGAGGAGCACCCGCGTCCCCCTTCCCAGACCCAGGGATGTGTGTCCTGACTTTTGCTGGTGCCTGGGGGGCGGGGGGA
>NW_006283149.1:129461-130946 GCF_000327345.1 Myotis davidii
GCACAGTTGGAAAGACAAAATCCGGAACCAAAACTCCGGAAAATCCAACCAGCGGAAAATCCACCCAGCGCACGAGGTTCTCACCCCCAGGCGGGTGACGCCCACATCCCCACTTGCAGCCCAGACCACTGTGTCCAACTACACTCCTGTCTCCCTGACGTTGCAAGGTGCCTAGACACCCCCGTGGGAGTCCTGAGACGGCTCCTGGCTCTGCCCCAGGGCCCTGGCACTGGTCCCACACAGGTGCACCCCTCACAAACGGAAACACCCCCCCCTGCCCCCGTGACCAAGCTGAGCCCTCACCCATGAAGTGCCCCCGCCCTGCCGTATGGCAGCCCCTCTCAGACGCAGGGCGAGGCCGTCAGTGGCTTCTCCAGCCGGCCGGCTGCTCCCTGCCACACGACCTCCGTCATTTTCCCAAAACACATATCTGACCATTGGGCCTCCAGCCCAACAGGCCCGGCCGGCGTGGCTCGGTGGTTGAGCATCGACCTATGAACCAGGAGGTCAGGGCACATGCCCGGGTTGAGGTCCCCAGTGTGGGACGTGCAGGAGGCAGACGATCCATGATTCTCTCTCCTCATGGATGTTTCTCTCTTTCTCCCTCTCCCTGCCTCTCTGAAATCAATAAAAATATTAAAAAAGAAACACAAAAACTCCTGTCCCAGGTGTCTCAGGTGTGGGTACGCTGGGTCTCCCTCTGCCCCATCACTCCTGACGCCCGCACCTCGGCCAAGCCCCAGGCGGTTGGGACCTTCTCAAAGACCAGTTAGTATCAGACCTGGCTTTTTGACGGCGCGGCACACCGTGAGGAACGGGCATTCCCAAATCACCCCCTTCGTGCGGGCGTGAATCACCGCACACGAGTGTCTGCAATCGCCATCTGCAGTAACGGCAGATGTCCCCCGTCCTGTGAGGTCCCCGAGAGCTTTCACCTCCGCTGTTTCCAGCGAGACTGACTCCTCACCAGCCATCAGGTGAGAGCTGGCACCCCAGCTGCAGGCCATCTCCCCGGCCCCAGCACCCCGACCTGGGGCCTGACCCTGGAGCCTGGAGGCAAGCCTCAGGGGTGGCCTTTCCACGTGGTTTAGGCGACAAGGAACTGCCCTGTATTCAGGACAGAGCTGCTGCCCACAGTGCTAACTGACAGCCTCCTGTTCTCTCTTCCTCGGAACCATCCACAGCCCCTAAGTCCGGGCTCAGCGGGCCGGCCAGGCGCCGCGCGGGAGGAGGTCCAGGCCCAGGCCCGGGCCCGGGTCTGTAAGCCCAAGGATGTGATGGTCCAGGTCCTTGGAAAGAGCTGGCGACGGGAAACCCATGTAATTCACGGTGTGTGGCCAAGTGCGTAGCCGGAGCGCTGAGGGATTTAAAGGGCGCATTCCGTTCCCCAGAAACGCCTGACCCGCGCTCACGTGCCTGCCAGGCGGGCGCTGGGAGCAGACCCCGCTGGGCAGGCCCAGCAGAACCCCGGCTGGGGAACCCTTC
>NW_006283149.1:131005-133633 GCF_000327345.1 Myotis davidii
CGCGCGCGCGGCTCGCTCGGGGGAACCCTCCCCGGGGCGCCGCTCCCGTCCCCCCAGAAGATGCGCGCTGCGCTGACGCCCGCGGCTCCGGCTTACGCGTCTTCACACCAACTTTCCCGGCTCCACAAAGCAACCGCCCAACAAGGGCTCCTTCCGCCCCGCCGGCTCCCCAGCTCCTCGCCCAACCCACCTGAGGACTCGCTCTTCCTCCAGGAGCCGAACGCAAAGTACAATTCTCGGAGGAGCTCTGGCGAGCTCGCGCTGGGGGCGCGCGCGCGGCGGACGGGGCGCCGTCTTCCCGGCCTGGCCCCGCCCCCAGGCGGCCCCAGGACTAAGAGGAGGGGCCCCCTCACCCCAGGGCGGCCGGGGCGCGCTCAGAAAAGGCAGCGGGGGCTCCAGGCCCCTGCGGGAAGGCCCGGGGACCGTCTGCGCGCTGTGCCGCCGTGCGCATTTCAGGCACTGCTTCATAGACGGTAGCCAGGCGCTGGACACAGGGCTCCCGGGATAACGGGAACTGGCACGCTCACACGGAGGGCATCGTCTGCCTTTATTGTCTTTTGCGCAGCCCCCCAGGAGCCCAGCGAACCCCAACGAGCCCAGCCGGGCCCAGAAGAGCGCAGGCTAGCCCCTCAGCAGTCCCTGTCCCTCCGGCAGGCCCCGGGAGCCAGCCGCAGGGGTCCGAGTGTGTCGCACAGGCACCTACCTCTCCCTGGAGTCAGCAGCCCTTCCAGCCTCGGCTCCGGAGCCACACATGCTCACTGGAGGGTCCTTTCCCGCAAGGCCATCTTGTGGAGAGGGGGCTTCCCCATGGACCCCGCCCGCAATGGCCCAGCCAGGGCCAGAGGGCAGAGTCTAGTCCCGGAGGGCATAGCTCCTGGGGCTGCGCACACCCCGATGGGGGGGGGGGCGGCTAGGTCGGCAGAGCCTCGTGCTCCGTGAAGGGAAGTTTTACTTCATGTGATTACTCGTAAGAGTAGAGAGAGAGGCTTAGCACCCCACCCCCCATCCAGGGCCCTGAAGGGTCTCGGGTTCGATTCCCAGTCAAGGGCACGTACCTGGGTGCAGGTTCTATCCCCGTCCGTCAGGGTGAGTGCGGGAGGCAACCAGCTAACGGGTCTCTCCGACATCGATTTTTCTTCTCTCTCTCTCTCTCCTCCCCTCACTCTCTCTAAAAACCAATGAAAAAAGTACCCTCAGGTTTGGATTAACAAACAAAACCAAAAGCAAAACCGAAAAAACCACACCCCACAGCTCAGGAAAAATTTGGGCCCAGTTACGAAGGAAGGGCTGATCTGGGCGTCACCAAGGCGGTCCTGGGTCAGGGGTAAAGCACCGGCCCGAGGAAGTTCTCCCAGCACCGGCGCTGCTGCGGCCCGGGCTCTGGGGCAGTGACGGCGAGCCCTCTGAGCCCGGCGGGTCCGCGTTCTGAAGGACCCTGACTTCGCTCTGGTGCCGTGTCACATAGAGAAATATTTTGGTATCTGCAACCACAGTAAAACAAAGATTTGTATTTTTGATATTTATTTTATGTATCTAAATGCCATTTAACCAAGAAAAATCAACCAAAAAAACGAGTTCGCGTGTCACCTCTGATACGCGTGTCACAGGTTCGCCATCACTGACCTAGAGCCTCGGCCCAGGACGAGCAGCTCAAACCCCGGCCCAGGGCCGAGGGGCCCGGAAGCACCCTGACCCCGGGCCAGAGGGCCTGTCCTGGGGCGGTGGGCGGACGGGGCCGGGACGGGAGGGGCCGAGGGCTCCGGCACCACTGCCCACCCTCCCCTCCTGAGGACCAGGCCTTGGTCACTGCAGCGTGTGTGGTGTCTGCAGGGACCAGATCTAACGGGTGGCTCTGAGGGGCGTCCTGGTGGAGGCTGACTGAGGCTGTGCACACCCGTGCCAGGCAAGAGACGGCTCACGGTTCTCTGACAGCTTTATTTATGGGCTGGAATTCAGGCACATACATGACACACACATGTACAGCACCTGTTCCGTGATCGGAGTCGGGACAGAGCTCAGGCGGACCCTGGCCACCGAGCGTGTGCGCCCAGCTGCGCCCCTGGAGGAGGGGCCGCCTGGCCGCTGGGTTTTGGGTTTGGTTGAAATAACCTCTGGATGTGTTCAAGTAACACCGATCACTTCATGTTCCAAAAACATTTAATAAATTCAGAATAAAATGGGTGAAGTATTTATAACGCGATCAACGGTCACGCAGATTCCCATGTACAATCGACAGTGCAGACGCGGAAGCAGAAGGGCTGGCGGCTGCGCAGAAGGCTTTATTCGTTCCCGGGAGCCGGTATTTACACGGCGATGCAGGATGGGGGGCGGGCGGGGGAGACCTTTTGTCTGGAGGACGAATGTCCATGACCGTGGCCCGGGAAGGGGGCTTCCAACGCCGCTCCGCTGGCGCCCGGCTGAGCCCAGGCCCCGCCGCCCATGGGGTCCTCCCTGTAGGCCCCGCGGCCGCTCGCTCAGTGTCCCGTGAGATAGTCCTGCGTCGAGTCTGAGGCAAACGAGTCCACGTCCTCGTTCTCCGAGTCCTCGCTGCTGTCCTCGGCGGCCGGCTCGCCCGTGAGGGCGATGCGGGCGTAGTCGTCCGTGTCGATGGACTTGCAGAAGTGGATG
>NW_006283149.1:133730-134545 GCF_000327345.1 Myotis davidii
CGGGAGGGCTGTACTTGTCCAGCACCTAGAACGGGAGGGTCAGAGCCGGGGGACCTCGCTCACCGAGCCGGGGTCCTAAGTGACACGCGTCGGTCCCGTGGGGCCCACTACCTTTAGAACCAGAGCCCTGGATGGGCAGGAAAGGCCATGGGTCACTGTGACGACGGCTTCTCTGAAGTCAGGGCTGTGAGGAGGGGCGGGCCAGCCGGGTGGGGCGGCCCTCACTCCCCAGCCTGCACCCTGCGGACTACGGCACTAGGAAGCCAGGGAGAAGAGGGACAACCCCCAGGACCACCTATGTTTTTTGAGAATGACGACACGTGGCTGACAGACGGTGGGCAGCCTGCGCTCAGCAAGGAGCCCGTCACGGATCCTGGCGGACACGTGGGGAGAGCGACCACCCAGCCCGTCCCTCTATGGACCCCCGGCTTGGACAGTACTGCGACCCGGAAGGTCTGGGGGTGGGCAGCACGGCTCCGTCACCCAGAGACTGGCAGGTACCAGAGCCGGGTCTGACCCTGGGACCGAGAACAGACTCGAGCAAACTCGGCTCTTGGTCTGAGGAGCCTGCGTTTTCTCAGGGCGTCGCTGCCCATCCAACCGGAGGGCCAAGCGCTACGCGGTGCGCTCAGCCAGGTCGGCTGCCTGGCGCTGTGCGCAGGGTGCCCACACACGTCCTACAAGGGGGGCTCCAGCACCTGCAGCGTTTCTGAACCCCCCACCCCCAGAGAAAACGGAAAGCCAGGTTGGGAGGCAGGACACGTCCCGACCGGCCCGCGCTACCCACCTGGATGACGAAGTCGCGGCCCCGGAAG
>NW_006283149.1:134904-136549 GCF_000327345.1 Myotis davidii
TCTCCAACTCGTAGCCGGTGAAGAGAGAGAGCAGGGGCACGGGCACGACGCGGGCCATGCCCTCCCGGACGGCGGCCACCTGCTCATCGAACTCATGGAGCCTAACCCAATATTAGTAGTAACCATCTTCAGACCTCTCTGTAGCTCCTGCCAGGTGGCCCCAGGCAGGACGTACTCCGCGCGGGTGTCCAGGGAGATGTGCGAGTGCCTGGAGCTCAGCTGCACATCCTGGCCGCTGGCACTCGGCACCGTGAAGGGCAGGCCCATGGCCTCGAACTCCTCGGAGGTGGCCTCGTTGTCGCGGATGTACATGAGCCCGGGGATGAAGTCCTTGTCCACCTTCCGGGCACAGGAGTCCGTGTCGAGCCAAGTGGTCCCCCCGGACCCCGCCAGGCCTCGCCCACAGCCCCCAGGGCCAGGAGGGAGCGCACGCCCGGGGACCCCGCTTCCCAGCCGCCCGGGCGCACCTCGCTGAGGTCTGCGATGGTGAGGCTCATCCCCGCCAGCTGCTTCCAGACGGGCTCGGCCAGGCTGAGGCTCAGGGGGCTCCCCGTGCGGATGGCGATGCCCAGCAGCACGCCTGCGCGTCCAGGGCAGCGAAGGGCATCGGAATCAACGGCAGGGCATCCAGCTCCCTCCCCCCGGCACCACCCCAACTCAGGAGGTGCGCCCCAAAGGCCCGCCCTGTCCTAACCACTGCTGCTCTCTGCCCAAGGCCGCGGTCTCACTGCCCCTCTCCCCAGCAGCACCGCTGGCCCGCCCCCCGAACAGAGCAGCCAGGAGGCCGGGGGGAGGGCGCACCCAGGAAGCGGAACATGTTGGTGTGCACGGGCGCCCGGGCGGCGGGGCTGAGCAGGTAGCAGTCTCGGTTGGCCCCCGACTCGTCCCTCCCGTTGGGCGTCACGATCAGAAGGGGCGTGAGTCCATTCTGCAGCTCCTCACAGATCTCGGCGATGGACTCGCTGTAGCCGCCTCCACAGTCATCCACAGATTCACCTTCGGGGGAAGGAGAGTGAGCTACTGCCCCCCACGGAGCCCGGGGAGCAGCAGCCCCACGGTGGGACCGCCGTCCGCGCCCAAGGCTCTCACCCACGAACTTGACCTTCCAGACGCGGTGAGGCAGCAGCAGGCTGTCGGGGCTGAAGGAGCTCATTTTGGCGCACATCTGCCCAAAGACGGACTTGGTGCCGTCGGGGCCCGCCAGGCCGCCCTTGCTCCGGGAACGCTTGACCTGAGGAGGAAGGACGGGGAGCTGGCGCAGCGGGAGGCGCAGGCGGACAGTCCGGGTGCTCACGGATGATGCCAGCCCTGGGCCCTCGCCCGTCGGGCTCTGACTCCCAGCAGGACCTGAGCAGCTGCCGCCCGTGGAGCCGACAGCGAGCGGCACGCGGGCACGTGGTGCCCCCACAGACTGAGACCCACCGACCTCCCGACGTGGAGACGGAGCCGCCGCAGGGCAGGGGCCTTCCTGTCGGACCTGGACTGGCTAAGCCTTCAGAATGAGCCGGCACACCCGCCCCAGATCTGAGCTAGAACCTGCTGCCATGCACTGGCGTCATGCTGCCAGCACGCTAACCCGGCTGCGACGCGATCCCGCCAGGAGCCGCCCAGACAGGACGCTCTCCCAGAGCGTTGCCGAGCCAGG
>NW_006283149.1:136678-137382 GCF_000327345.1 Myotis davidii
CTTCTGCAGGGAGCGGCCGCCGCCCAGCACCGCGCTGTGCCCGCTGACGGCCCTGCAGGGGCTCTTCCGCCCGCGTGGCCACACGTGCTCCGCAGCAAACCACAGACTGACACTTGACCTAAAACGCCCTGAGCGAGTCCGGGAGCACGCGGGGTGTGTGTATGCGTGTGTGTGTGTGGGCACAGGGCGCAGAACAAGCAGTCTGTTCTTCGAGGCTCCTGCTGCCGCTGGGGGAGGCGGCCACGTGCCCAGGCCGTCAGGCACCACGGCCTCCCCTTGGTGTCTGACGACTGGTGGGCGCCACACGGGCAGCCGTGGGGCCAGAGATGGGCCCTCCCCCTCAGTTCTCTGGTCCCGGGGACACAGCAGTGACTCAGCCTGTGAAGGGCAGAGCCGGGACGGCCAGGAGCGTGAGGCCGGGGGACAGGGTGGGTCGGGGCGGAGGCCTCTGACCGGCCGCGTCTGAGCACCTAGAACCCAAGGGGTGGGGAGACATGCCCGCCAGGAGGGGGCATGGCTTCCAGCCTGCAGAGGCCTCGGCCCAGGGACGCCCACATGTGCCTGTGGGCTGTGGCGATGGACACTCCCCTCTGCTCGTCTGGATCTGTGCTCTGGGTTCAGGCCTCCTTCCTGCTCCCTAAAGGGCGTGGCCCAGGTGTGCCCCCTGCCTGCCCCCCACCCTGCCCCGGGCCAGTTGGCAGCCA
>NW_006283149.1:137767-138631 GCF_000327345.1 Myotis davidii
ATGAGGATGCCCCGCAGGGTGTCGAAGCCCACGGCGGGCCCCAGCCCCGTCTCGCCCAGGGCGCCCTCCAGGTCGAACATGGGGATGCAGGGGCAGAAGAGCTCGGAGAGGTGGTGCAGCAGCAGCAGCCGGTTCCGCAGGGCGACGACCGGGAGCTCCTGCAGGTGGTTGTACTCCATGGGTACCTGCAACAGAGGCGAGGTCACCGCCCGGCACGGCTCTGCAGGGGCGCCTGCGTCCGTGTGGTTTGGAAAACCTCCTAACAATAATCTGCCCACTTGGCTCCAGCCAAGCCATCGAGGAAAAGCGAGAATAACTAGTCTACGGCCGTGTCTGCTGAGAGCGTGGTGGGCTGTGCTGTCAGCGGTTCTCCGTCCTCCATGCGATGCTGAAGGAAGGTGAGCGTCTCACTGACAGGCTGCTGGCTGACGGGAAGGCCAGGTTCACACGGGAGCCTGAATGGCTTCCAGCGGGGCCTGGGCCACACACAGTGATGGCCAGCAGGTGCACCTGAGCCGCCCCCCGAATCCTGCAGCACCCACCTGTGCGGGGAGCTTTCCGGCGCTGGCGGGCTTGCTGGTGGACCAGGCCAGTGTGTGCGCTGAGCCGCAGGCCACACGGTTGACCTTCCTCCCCTGCAGGGCAGCCACCAGCCGGGGCCTCTGGATGGCGTTGGTGGTCCCGTCCCCCAGCTGCCCCTCATCGTTGTCCCCCCAGGTGTAAACCTCACCTGAAAGTGAACGGGGACCAAGGAACCACGTGAGGAGAGTGCAGAGGCCTCCCTGCGAGGGGAGTGGTGGGGGGGAGCAGGACCCTGAGACCCAGTGTCTCCTCACACCATGCGCCCCAGGCCTTGTCCCTTAT
>NW_006283149.1:138799-139111 GCF_000327345.1 Myotis davidii
TTCCTGGGCCAGTGAGGGCCCAGCCTGCACGCAGGCCTCTCTAAGGCCAGTTCTCTGTGCAGCATGAACGGTGACGTGCTCACGGCCCCACAGCAGAGGCTGGGACGCTCCCAGGACGCAGAGGGCCGCCACCTACCCTCCTCTGTGCAGCACACGCAGTGCAGGGAGCCCGTGGCGATGGCAATGACCTTCTTCCCCTGCAGCCCCTGCACCTGCCGCGGCCTCCGCACGTGGTCGTCAGAGCCGTGGCCCAGCCGGTGGTAGTCCCCTTTGCCCCTGCGTCAGGAGACGGGCTCAGGGTGGGAGGCCCCC
>NW_006283149.1:139444-142826 GCF_000327345.1 Myotis davidii
GCCCTCGCCCTCGCCCTCACCCAGCGTTTATGACCGCTGACCCCCTCCACGGCAAAGCCCAGGCCCTGGGCAGGAGCGGCCGCGCCCGCAGCCAAAGCTCCCGCGAGAGCACGACAGCCCTGGACACCCAGCAAGCGGGGCCTCCCTCGCTCTTCACCCAACATCCAAGCGCGGCCAGGAAGGAGGCGGAGTGCTGGGCCGCCCCACCCGCAGGGACAGAGGTACCTTCATAGGCACTTTACAGCCGTCGCTGCCCCCGCGGCCGAGCTTGCCGTAGTCCCCGTCGCCCCAGGACCACACGGTGTCGTCATCCGTGAGGCAGAGGGTCTGGGCGTCGCCACTGCCGCAGGCGACGTCGACAACGCGGTGGCCCTGAAGGGCCTCCACCTTCGAGGAGGGACATGGAGGTTTTCTGACCACACGGCCAGGCCCCCCGAGGGAGGCTGCCCGTGAGTCCACACAGGACGCACCCTGCAGCCGCCCTGGGGGGCAGCCCCTGCTCTGTCTGCCAAGGACTGCCCACGAGTGGAAATGCAGGGCAGGTCACGCCCTATCCTCTCAGACGACCCACAGCACACACACCAAGAAAGCCCACTTGTCCACACTGAGCCGTGACCCTGGACCCCCGCAGAGCGGCCCGCGCCCTGGACGCCGCCTCACCAGCTTGGGCTTGAGCTGGTCCTCGCTGTCGCTGTGGCCCAGGCGGCCGTACCGGCCTTTGCCCCACGTGTAGAGGTCGCCGGCGGAGGTGACGCAGGCGCTGTGGGCTCCGCCGGCAGCGATGTCCACCACCTCGGTGCCTCTCAGAGACTCGACGACTCGAGGGCGGTCACAGGGACTGCAAAGAGGCACGAGCACGCCTCAGACCAGGCTGACCCTCAGGCGGTGTGGCACGCAGGCTGCGGGCTCGGCGCTCACGCGTTCGGTGTGCACGTCCAATCTACGCCCTCAAGTCGAATTCCTTGGCCTTTTTGTGCTTTTGCACTTAGCTTCCCAGTCACAGCTGACGTGCAGCAGTACGCCAGCTCCAGGGCACGCCGGCGAGAGGCATCGCGCCACTAAGTCTCACACCCCCTGCCCGTGCCCCGTCAGCGTCCCTGGCTGCCTCCGGGGCTGCACCGCGTCCCTGACTGCTGTGACGCCCGCCCGTCTGCATGGCCGGCTCCCTCTCCTCCAGTCCCCGCCCTCCTCCCACTGACAGCCTCCTGGTGCTCTTCGCCCACAGGCCCTGACGCCGCCTCAGTTTTTTTGGATTATTTTCTTTTTGCTGCTCTGACCGTGTTCCTGCTTATCCTGCCCCGACTGCGACAATAACAAGACGCCCCAGCCCGGCGTGGGGCTCAGTGGCTGAGCGTCGGCCTAGGAACCAGGAGGTCACGGTTCTGCTCCCAGTCGGGGCACAGGCCCGGCTGTGGCTCCATCCCCAGTGGGGGAGGTGCAGAAGGCAGCCGGTTCGTGATGCTCTCTCATCACTGACGTTCCCATCTCTCTCGCCCTCTCCCTGCCTCTCGGAAACCAATAAAAAAACCAACTCAGAATTGAGCCCCGTTGAGGTCCATGCACTTCTCCCAGGAGCCCCCCTGAAGTGGATGTGGGGGATGCTGTGCCGAGGGCAGGGCTGACACAGACACGAGCACGGAGCCCACGAGAAGGAGCGGCACGAGCCGCCCAGGTACCTGCGGTTGCCGTGGCCCAGCTTCCCGTCCTCGGCCTCGCCCCAGGAGTACACCTCTCCTTCGGAGGAGAGGGCGAGGCAGTGCTTGCCGCCCGAGTTCACGGCCACCTTCCTGATGAACACGTGCTGGATGGACTCGAGCAGCGTCGGGGCGGACACCGACTCCGTGCCCCCGACGCCGAGCCGGCCGCCGGCCCCGTACCCGGTGGCGTACAGCTAGGACAGGAGCAACAGGAACCGACTTTACCCCGAGCCCGCGTCGTGGTGGCTGACGCCCAACCCGCGCTCTAGACGTTTCTCCCGAGAGAGCGAGAACTGACGCTTCACGGGGGCTTCCGCAGAGCGAGGCGGCTGCGACTACTTGAGAGACCAAGTTCACAAACTGCATTTGCACGTGAGGGCTGTTTTCTGGGAGCATCTCTGTTTTTGCCCAGATGCCAACTCTAACTCACGCCAAGAAAAACAAGGAAGGTTAGTTATTGACCCCCAGGAGGTCACGGAGACGCCCGCAGGAAACTTACTGTTTGGGACACTAAGCGTCTTTACTGTTAATTTTTAAAAACCAGACTGCCGTTCCCGAATGCACGACACCCCTCCCTCCCATAGAACCTAAAGGCTGCAAAGCTGTGGAAGGGGGACCCCCACACAGGACGGACGTGAGCCAAGGCTGCAGGTGGACCCAGGGGGACGCCCGGCAGGCCCTGCTCTGCCCCCTGCCGCCCCCCGGCCAGCGGGCCCTTCTCCCACAGGCGGGACCTGGCGAGGAGGCACAGGGTCCAGTCACAGACGGCTCACTGTGAAGTGACCCCGCGAACCCCGAGCTACACGAGAGAAAGGAGTGGAGTGAAGGAACTCGACACGGGGTCACTTAAAGGACATGCAAAGGCCAGCGAGTCCCACACACCAGCAGCGAGTGCTTCAGGGGCAGCAAAGGAACCCAGGAAGACGCCTCCTGAATCACGGGCAGGAAACCACGGGAACACGTTTCCAAATGAAGCCCGCACGTGTGGAGCCAGGAGGCCCGCAGAGATCCCCGGGGGGCCTGCCTCCAGCACCCAGGGTGACGCCTGGAGGCGAGGCCTCAGGAGTGCACACCCAGGACCACCCCACCCCCGCCCCGCGGTGTCCATGTCGACGACGGACGCACCCCTACCTTCCCGTCGGCCGTGACCGCGAACAGAGTCTGCTCCCCGCCAATTAGCTGCACGGGCCTGAGGGTGGCCAGGGCTTCGCAGGGAGTGGGCACCTTCACCTTTGCCCCCTCGATGCCCCCGAGCTGGCCCCTGTGGTTATGTCCCCACCCGTAGATCGTGCCGCTGCCACCGGCAGACAGCGTCCAGTCGTCTGGGCGCCTAGACAAGGAAGCGAACGATGGAGGTGGGCGCTCCCCGCCTGAAGCGTGTCCCCGCCCGAAGCGTGTCCCGCGCCCGCCGCAGCGACCTGTTCATCCACTGCACCAGCTGCTCGTCGTGCTCCCTGCGGAAGACGTCGTGGCTCTCGTGCAGGACGTCCACGGCCTCGCCGTCTGCCATGAGCTCACGGATCTTCTTCGCCACCTGGACGGCACACGGCGAGGCCGTCACACGCCCGTCTCTCGGGACAACAGGGGGCGCGGAGGCAGGGGTCCCGGGGGAGGGCAGCACCAGCACTGGGGCCTCAGTAACAGGAAACCAGGGCTCCCCGTCTGAGCGTCACTGAGTGTTAGCA
>NW_006283149.1:143111-144388 GCF_000327345.1 Myotis davidii
CCTGACACGCCTGCACAGGCCGCCCCCCAGCCACGTTACCTTAAAGAAGGGGCTGTGCAGCAGCTGCTTGCCGCCCCGCACGACGGGGTCCTCGTACTCGAACTGCCTCTCCAGGGTCTCCGGGAGGCCTTTCACCAGCGCGGCCAGAGCGCTGCCCGTGAAGCTCTGCGGGGACACCGCACTGTCGCCCGCCCCGCCCCGCCCCAGCGCTTGGCCTCTACGAGCTAACGGTCTGGTCTTCTGTGCCCTTCTCCCCAGAAAACGCGCGTGACGCGCTCGCGCAGGGGGGGACCTAGCGGACGTGACAGCCCTGGAACGGAAGGTGACCTGCACTCCACCACGGCGCTGGGTCAGCGAGGCAGCTCCCACCCGGCCCTCCGGCCCCCCGCTCCCGGCGTGGTCAGGACCCGCCATCCTCTAACAGCAGCCACCTCATCAGCAGAACAAAGACTCGTGGTCAAGCCCCACAAACGCGATCCCATGGTCACAGCCCCCGAGACGCGCTGCCTTTGAAGTCAAAGGCCGGCCGCACTCCGTAGATGGAGCAGCACGAGGGCGCCGGCGGTGACAAAGGCTGCCTTATGCTCCTGCCGGACTTCCGGGAACTTCTCCACGTGGGAGATTTCAACGCCTAAACGAACACCTGCCTCGCTCCCCGGGTCACAGGTCTAGGACCTGGGCGTGGGCTCCCTACCAGGGCGCGCGCCTCCCCGTCGCTGTCCCCCAGCAGCCGGCGGATGTTGACCGACTGGCCAAACTCCGTCGTCAGCAGCTTCCTTAGCCTCTGAAGGGCCCACATTCTGTGACTGGCAGCTGGAAAGAGCAGACAGAGGACATCAGGAGCTCGACCACGGTTCCCCTCGCCTGCAACAGACATGGCGATGAAGACGCCGCCTACCTAAGGCACTGAGCTGTGCGCACGCGGCCAGCGACGCGGCCAGGCGTGGGACGATGCTTCTGTTCGAGGCGAGGTTGAGCCGGAAGTCGAGCAGGCACGTCACCAGGTCCATGGACGGGCAGGAGAGGACACAGCGGTCGGAGAGGAGGTCTTTAGGGCCTGAGGGATGAGCACACGCATGTCCCGTAAGGAGACCTGCATGACCTGACCAACAGGCTCCCCTCGCGGTAGAAGCAGGCAGCCCACAGCACGGGTGTAAACGATGCACCCTCATGGCCGGGCACCCAGCCTAGGGCACCGCGGCCCCCCACCTGGGCACCGCGGCCCCCCACCTGGGCACCGCGGCCCCCCACCTGGGCACGGCGGCCCCCCACCTGGG
>NW_006283149.1:144439-147917 GCF_000327345.1 Myotis davidii
GTAGACGGTGAAGCGCCAGCCCCAGCCGTTCACGGACCCGTCGCTGATGAACTTCCACTTCAGCTCGTCCCCAGGGATGCGCAGCTCGCTGGACCAGTCGCACCACTCCCGGCCTGGAGGAGGCACACGGGGGGCTCACTCCCGCCCCAACACGAACCTCTTCAGAGTCACTCATGCAGCGTCTGCAGCACGTGGGGCTCCAGCCCAGGCTCCCCAAACTGGTGTTCACACGCCTCCAGGGGAGCCTCGCCTTCAACACACACTGCGCTGAGCGCTGGGGAAACTGAGGCAGCAGCCTGGCCCTGACGGAAATGCGCGCACAACTGCCACGCCGTGTGAGGCCTGCAGGGCCGCAGCCAGCCTCGGGACAGGGGCCGGCTCAGCACAGAAGGGCCGCCCTCGGGGAGGGGAGCCGTCCGCGGGAGCCCAGGGCCAGGCCGCGTCAGTCACAGCCGGGTCCCTGCCTGGCGGGCTCTGCAGCGCCAGGGAGGGCCCGTGGGAGCGGGGACCGGCCCAGCGGCCACCTGGCTGAAAGCTACGTCGCGTTTGTGAGGCCGTCGGGGAAAGCCCGAGCTCCTCCGGACTGCACGCTCCGCCCGAGCGATCACAGGGCGTGTAAGGAGGGTCTGGTGAGGAGGCCCTGCTGGGCCGGGGGGCGGGGGGCGGTCAGGGAAGGGCTGCCAGTCCTGCCCCAGACGGAGGATGGAGACTGAGAAGATGCGCACAGACACTGCCCCTGGGAGACGCTGTGGGCACGCCAGCCTTCCCCTCCCTGGGCCTGGCACCCCCGGGCCTGGCACACGTGGCGAGGCTACGTCGTTCCAGAAGGCGGGCAACGCCCCCCACGTCCACACCTGAGCGCACGGAGACGATCCTGTTGACGCCGTCCATGACGGTGAGCGGGTCGTGGCGCCGCTCCGTGGAGCACTGCCGGTCAAACTCCACCCGGAGGCCTTCCGCACCTGGCAGGTGAGCAGAGCAGTGAGACCCCAGCGGGCACCTCGGCGAGACCAAAGCCACACACACCTGCGCTCTGTGCCCAAGGCGCCCACCTGACAGACACTACGCAGGGCCCTATGCTGCACGGCTCCCTGCGCCACGTTCTATCCCGAAAAGGAAAAGGTTTTAGGAAAGCGAGGAGTCTCATGCAGTTTTAAAATTCTGTTCCAGAGCCCTGGCCAGCGGCTCGGCTGGTTGGAGCGTCGTCCCCTCCATTAAATGGTGGCGGGTTAGTTCTGGTCAGGGCACAGGCCTAGGCTGCGGGTTCGAGTCCCGGGAGGGGAGCACACGGGAGGCAACCGGTCCACATTTCTCTCTTCCCTCGATGTTTCTCTCCCCCTTCCTCTCTCTCAAGTCAATTTTAAAATATCCTCAGGTGAGGATTAAACCAATTCTGTCCTCTCAGCCGGCGATGGCCGCTCCCAGGATGGAGCCCAGAGGTGCGGCCCGTGAGCCCCACCCCGCACCTGGGATCTTCACGGTGCCACTGGAGGAGGTGTCGTCCGTGTAGGGGTGGCTGCTCTCCACCACCACGGGCTGCGAGGACAGGCGGCCGCTCTGCGAGTCGGAGGCCACGTCCTCCAGCTCGGTGACGCAGAGCTCCAGCAGCATGTCTGCCACCTGCAGGGAGAGGGGCCAGGTCGGGAGGCTGCCCGCGCCAGGTCCTGCCGTAGGGACGGGGTGGCCGCAGGGATGGGGCGGCCGCAGGGAGAACAGGGGGACTCTGGTTCAGATCGGGGCTGGGTCTCCTCACCTACAAAATCAGGACGGCACAGGCTCGCGAGGAGCGGCTGCAAAGGGTGAAGGCGACCAGGGAGGAGGAGCCGACATGGACCCCCGCGGGTGCCGGGGGAACAGAGCCTGTGATGGCAGCCGCGCCTGCTCCCCAGGACGAGCGCTGCCCGGGGGAGAGCCGGGGGGGGGGGGGGCCTCGGAACAGAGGCGCCAGGGGAGGAGCAGCTGTGTGGCTGTTCGAACTTAAACCAAGTTAAAGAAAACGCTTCCACGGCGGAAAGTCCTGGTGGACCCAGGCTGCCCAACACCAAGGCCCGTGTCACAGCCCAACAACCAGGCACCGTGGTTAGATCATAAGGATTAGATTCATGGAGCAGAAGAGCTTGTTGATGAGCCCAACACACAGGAATCATGGATAAAAAAAGTCGCCCCAAATTCCTGATATCGTGGCCACATGTTTGTCATTCGGGGAAAATAAAGCTGGATCCCAACATACCCCTTATATCAAGATAAATCCCAGATGGCTCAAAAAGACAAATGTGATCTACAAAAATAAGAGCATAATATGTGAATCAGACCGGACAACCTTCTGGACGAAGCCGGGCTGCGAGGGAAGCCCAGGTCCCGGTGCCAGGGGGAAGCGGTGTCGGCAGCCGGGGAAGGGAGGCCTGCTCTTGCACGAATTTCGTGCCTCGGGCCTCTAGTCAATGAAGAAAGAAATTACTAGAAAAAATCGGTTTCTTTAAACGGTGCCATGGTTCTCAGCACAGAACAAAGTCCAGGAGCCGGAAAGGAGCCCTGGCAGAGCCGACGCCGTCGAGATGAGGGACTGCTGAACGCGGACCCGGGCACGCCAAGGCTCCGGGACACGGCGGCCCACGGGACAGCGCGGGGCTGGCTTACACGGAGCCCTTCCACCCTGCCGTCTCCTGCAGGGAGGCCATCACGGACAAGACGTGACGTCACAGCAGCCCCACGGAGCGAAGGCCCCCTCCCGCCGTGCTCACCTGGGGGTAGGCGGTGCCCATGCCCGACAGCACGGCTGAAAGCACCTCGCGGCCCCGGTCCCCTGCCCGGCCGCACACGGACAGCTTGAGCAGGTCCACCAGCACCCGGGTGTCGTCGGCGACCAGCAGGCTGGTGAACTCGTCCAAGGCCTGAGGTTCTGGGCCCGAGGCCTTATTCTGGCTCTCAACATCCTACAAGGCCCAACAGGAAGGGAGGAGCGACATGTTAGAACACCACCAGCTCACGCACAAGCTCCCAGAGATAAAGGGGGGCCTTCAGGAGGCGACAGGACCAGAAGGTCCTGGGGACAAGCGGCAGCCTTGGGGTCCCCCACCAGGACCCGAGCTTGAAACCCACCATCTCCGGCCTCACAGCTGTGACGGGACCGACCTGGTGGTGGGGTGGGAATCGCTGCCTGCATATCCCTGCGTGTGGCTCACGTGACGGCTTAACGCTAACAACGCTTAGTTTGCCGTAACTTAGGACTCACAGCAAGACGAATGAACACCTGCCATGCAACCACTACCAGTCCTAATGCACTGAGCCAGAAGCACCAGGGGGCATGAGGCACCGGGGGGGACAGAGCACGGAGCCAGGTGTCTGCAGGGCCTCCAGGTACTTCTCTCCCGTGACGCTTGTGACCTGACACACAGTCACTGCCCGCAGGGGGGACACCTGGCAGACACTCCTGAGCAAGTGATAAGGATTCAGGTCCCAGGTAAGGCTGCCAATCAAC
>NW_006283149.1:148075-153773 GCF_000327345.1 Myotis davidii
GCACAGAGCCGGTGTCCCTCTGTGAGGACTAACGAGACAGCGCGCCCTGGGGCCCTGACCTGCACAGACCTCCTGGGACAGGAGCCCGATCTGCGTGGGAGGGATGAGAAGCCCTGGCTCGCGGAGTGCGCACTGCGGCCAGGAGGGGAGGGTGGGCTGTGCCCAGCTCGCCCAGCGTGCAGGGAGCCACCTGTGTGCTGCCTCTGCAACCCCGCGTGCGGTTCACAGGCTTTCAAAGCGGAACCATCAGGAGCCCCCTGACCTCTTTGGCTTTGGTCATGGTTTCGGCGATGATGCTGGCAGCTCCCGGGTCATCTGTCACCGGGATGAACGGCCGAGAAGAGGCCGAGGAGGCAGACGGGGTCACGGCGGCAGGGGTCACAGCATCCTCAGAAGAGATCTGGTTGCAAAATCCAGGAAGAAGAGCTAAGCAAAGTGCACGCGGCCCAGACTCCCCAGAGCCTCACCTGAGAGCCCTCTGCCACCCGGGCGACCCGAGGCTGCAGCCAGATGTCACCGTGGGGACAGCACCTCCCCCCAGGGGGGCTGGCAGCCTGCACCAGGCACTCCTGTTCCCAGGACACCTGGCGACACCAGGACAGGTCGCAGGTAGAGACTAAAATGAGCTCACATCTCTTCAAGCTGATTTAGCCCCAAAATAAGTTACAAAATATTTTGAATTTTAAGAGGCATAAGGTTTCGTAATTGCAGACAAAGGACTATGGACTTGCATTTACCTTCTTTTCAAAAGAATAAATCAAGTTCCATTTAATGCTTTAAGAAAAAGCCTCCTTTTTAAAAAGAATATTTTCTAATTCAAGCCCAAAATCACAGCAACAGGCAGGAAGGAAACATGGAATGAAGTGAGACAATGACCCGGACTCTCCTGCCCCCCTCCCCCCCCCACGTCACTCACTCACTCACCTCCCCTCGCTTCTCCTGCCAGGGGCTGGGGCTCGGCCTGTCCTCGGGGTCAGCTGCCAGCAAGCACGCCTCTCCGCTCACGGGACTGGCCGTGGCAGACGCCTCAGAAGGGGGTGCCGAGGAGGAGAAGGAGGGGCACTCCGGGGCGATCATGCTGGCCGGCATCAGGGCCCCCACCACGGCGTCTCTGTCAGGAGGGAGGGGCCTGGTGAGCTGCCTTCCCCGCGCAGGACAGCGGCAGGAGCGGGCGGGCACCGGGGAAGGACGCCCTCGTTTCCACAGGACACACGGTAAAGCGTTTCGGAAAAACACTGAACGTTATCACAAAGGACTCACTGCCTGGAAACTAAGAGTGACTCCTGATCTTACGTATCCGAACGCCTCGTGACAACGAGAAAACTGCCCAACGCAAACATCACAGCAGGGCAAGCCCCTGGGTCCCCTGGGAAACCCAATGGCCCCGTCAGATCCCAAGGGGGTTCTGTGTGGAAGCTGCAGCCAGGGCGGCTCCCAGGAGCAGCAGCACCCAAGTCCTCTCAGGGCTGCATGGCCTCTGTCTGCACCTGCAGCCCCTGCAGGTGCGTCCTCCACGCCCCGGCCCCTGCAGGTGCGCCCTCCACGCCCCGGCCCCTGCAGGTGCGCCCTCCACGCCCCGGCCCCTGCAGGTGCGCCCTCCTCGCCCCGGCCCCTGCCAGGACCACTGAGAGGCTAGACAACAGCTGAAAAAGGTTGGAAAGCATCCACTTATCCAACTCTGCCCTGGGAGGGTCTGAGCGAGGGGACAGGGTCTGAGCACTCATGAGCATCGACGATGCTGCCTCTGCCCCACGTTCATGCTGGGAGTCCACTGGCAGAGAGAGTCACAGGATGTCCTCGGGCGTGGCTTTCTGACTCTCGTTTCAAGAACCAAAGCGCACGGGACCCGAAACGCTGTCCACAGACAACACCCCGTTCTGTGAAACATCTGACTAATCCAAAAGCTGCACAAACCCAAGTCTGCTGTGATGGCGGGATCTCAAAAGCTAGCGAGCCAGCCCACCTGGCGTACATGACCTGCAAGGCGTTGAGCACGTGGGACAAGGCCTGCTGCTTGGCCAGGTTCCCGTCCAGGGACAGGAGGGTCTTGGCGAGAGACGGGCGGCCAGGCTTGGAGCTGCCCGCACCGCTGAGTTTGTTGTTGGCAGCAGAAGACTCAGCGTCGGAAGGCACACCTGAAGAGAAAGTGAGAACTTGATTTTGTTCTGTTTCTGTAATGTAATCTTTCAGTTTAGTTCCAAAACACATTGCAATCTGCATTCTGCTATTTCACAGATGAGGTATTAGGTTCACGAATGGTCTTTCAGAGTAAAGGAATGCACTTTATCTATACTCTATGAAGAAGCTATTTTCAGCAAAGTTTTACTGTAATTGCAAGACAACGTAGACACGTTTGTAAATGCATGAAAGTGACTAAAAATATTCTCAAAATTTGATAAAAATTTTAAACCCAAACACCCAAGAAGCACAATGAGCTGCAAGCGTGAAAACCATGAAGATAACAACCCCAAGGCACACTGTCATGAAATTGCTCAACCCCAGGGACAAAAAAAAATCTTAAAAGCAATCTGAGGAAAAAGACGGGTCATGTGTAAAAGAACAAAGACAAAAACGACAGCAAATTCTCGAGGAAAAGAACGCAAGTTAGGAAACAATGGGACCACGTCCCTAACGCGGCGGAAGGAAACGCTGCCAACCTGGAATCCTATACCCAGCCACGCCCTAGCTCAAGAGAAGCGGGACGACGACGAGTAAGGTGCTAAAGGAGCGTCACGTGCGCCTGGACTGCGGCGTTTGCAGGCGCCATGTCAACGCGAGGGAGATGACACCAACCACGCACGGCTCACGGTGTCAGCTTCGTGGAAGGAGCGGCCGAGGCGCTCAGCAGCCGGCACGATGCCTGTGCGCGTCAGCTGTGACTACAGTCCTCTCGTGAGCACGCGCACAGCACAGAACCAGCATCGCACGCCTCCTAAGGCCCCGTGCCAGCTCGTGCGCCACGGTCACCCCGTGGCTTTGGTGCAGAAGGGATGACACCACGACCTCTGACCTGGGCACGAGGGACTTCCTAGGACCCCCGCCAAACCAGTCAGCTACCTAGATAGGAAGCACCCAGCGGGTCCCTCGCCGTCTGGAACAGGACGGGCTCGTGCACAGAGGGCGTGGCCATGTCGACAGTTGTCCAGGCCACGCTGTGTGAAGACCCGCAGGCCACGCGCGTGATCTTCTGGCCTTCCAAGCCTTGCACCAGGGTGGGCTTCCTGTTCACGGTGGTCGTGCCGTTGCCCTGCTGGCCGTGGTCATTGTCGCCCCAGGCGTAGACCTGTTAAGGGGGAGAAACCAATTCTTCAACGTTTCAGAACCTTTCCTTTAGATGCCCTTCCCCATCCTTGCCTGTGACTATAAGCGATCATCCCTTAACGTCACTCTGTGAGAGGAGGCGGGCGGTCTGTTCCACTACGTGTGGTCACATTCCCCCTCCACTCTGCAAAGGGAAGCGCTCACATAGTGTCTCAGTTTCCACGCACGGCAGTGCCCCTGACCACGGGTCTGCCTCCATGGTCTCAGTGGCCCCCTGTCCACCACAGGCCATAGCCACTCCCACAGCCCAGGCGCCAGGCAGGAGCCACCCTGGACAGACGCCCGTCCCTGGCAGGGCCACCAACACCCACCCACCCAGACAGGGACCAGGCAGACACCCCGAACCTAATGTGCACATCTCTGGGATTTGGGAGGAGCCTGCGTCCCCAGAGAAAACCCACAGACACGGAGCCCCTGCAAGCCCCACATAGGCAGTGGCCTGGCCTGGAACTGGTTTTTTTCTCATCAATGCTCTATCGAAGTGGCACTAATGACACATCTCATTAGCGCGAGCTCTCCCTTGGACACGGGCTCGCCACGCCCTCGCTCACCTGCCCTGCGTCCGTGACCGCCAGGCAGTGCAGGGCCCCGACGGCCACGTGCACGATCTTCTTCCCTCGGAGCCCTTCCACCACCTGCGGCTTCCGCACGTGCACGTCCGAGCCATGGCCCAGCCTGAAGTAGTCCCCCTTGCCCCTGCGGGAAGCCCACGGTGTGTTAGCCCTGGCTGGGGCTGCTCAGCGGGAAGAGCTTCAGCCGTGGACTGAAGGGTCACGGGTTCAATTCTGGTCAAGGGCACATGCCTGGTTTGCAGGCTGGATTCCCAGCCCCGGTCGGGGCATGTTCGGGCGGCAACCAATCGATGAATCGACGTCTCTCACATCGATGTTTCTCTCCCCCTCCCTCCACTCTCTCTAAAAATCAATGGAGAAAAAATATCCTTGGGTGAGGATTAACCAAACAACAAAAACGCAAAACCAAGCCGGTGTGCGGCAGTCCAGGCGACAGCCTGCACGCTCAACAGGGAAGCGCTCCTGGCTAGGGCATCGGAGCGGCTCGAGGGCAAGGCCACCGAGCCACGGGCTTTGAAATCCTGCCTCAGTCAGCACACCACCTCCTCTGCCGGCGAAAGCCTAGTGGTGTCCCCGTGTGGAAATGACTGGTGCAGGTTTTCACATAAAGACTGAAAACACATCCAACGACCTGACAGGCCGCCCAGCGTCCCCGGTGGTGGCCTTGCTCGCGCTTCTCCGGGCCCTGATGCTCACGCTAAGCCTGTCTGCTCCCCTCGGACTTAATGAAACCAGCTTCACAAGAAACAGCAGGCCCTGACGCAAGAAGGCAGAGGAGCCCTGGACAGACTCCCCTCTGCAGGAAGGACAAGCTGGCCCCCAGCCCTCCGGGCTCTTTCCCGACAACCCAGCGACGGCGGGAACTGCCCCCGAGCCTGCGGGCCCCAACGTGAAACAGGGAGGATGGAGGTGCTCGGGAGCCAGGACCCAGTGGCTCAGCACTCCACGGGCACACACCCGCACAGCACGCACAGCGGGGGCAGGCAGTACCTACCACGTCCACACCACTCCCGACTTGGTGAGCGCCAGGGAGAACTGGGCGCCGCACTCGATCTGGCACACGCCCTGTCCGTTCAGCCTCTCGATGTTCTGGGGCACGTTACAGCCTTCACTTCCTCCCCGGCCCAACTTTCCAAAGTCGCCGTCGCCCCAGGAGAACACCAAGCCTGGGGGAGGGAGAGGCCTTCAGCCCGGTTCCGGGTCCCACCCCCAGGGAGAGCGGGGCCAGCTCACCTTCGTCGGTCAGAGCCAGGGTCTGCGCGTCTCGGCTCCCACAGGCGACCTGGATCACTCTGTGCCCCAGGAGCACTTTCACCTACGTGACAACAGGACAGTCACACACGGCGGGAAAGCGAGGGAGACCTTCCCAGACGCGAGCACACGCTGCCTGAGGCTGGCAGGTGGCGAGCGTCCCGTAGGCCCCAGGTGGGCGCTCACCATCTTGGGCTTCAGCTGCGTTGTGTTGTCCCCGTGCCCCAGCCGGCCGTACTCCCCGAGGCCCCAGGTGTAGAGCTCGCCGCTGGATGTGAGGGCCGCGCTGTGCGAGCTCCCGCAGGCGATGTCCCGGATGCGCTTGGTCTTCAGGGCCTCGATCAGCCGCGGCTTGTCACAGTTCCTGGAGCAAATGAGCAACAGGCCCTGACCAACCCGCTTGTGTGTGAAGAGGGAAAAAGGAGCCCTGGCTGGTGTGGCTCAGTGGATAGAGCGTCGGCCTGCGGACTGAAGGTCCCAGGTTTGATTCCGGTCAGGGCACAGGACAGGGGTGTGGGCTCCATCCCCAGTAGGCGGTGCGCAGGAGGCAGCTG
>NW_006283149.1:153951-155775 GCF_000327345.1 Myotis davidii
TCTCTCTACCTTCCTCTCTAAAATCAGTAATAAGAAAAAAAAAAGAAGTAAGACATCTACACAGATCTACACGTACAGATCAACTTAATAGGACCCAGCCTTTAATACAGAATGGGGAGGCGAAGGCATGCTCACAGCTGCTGCTCTAAGACAGCTTCCAGTCCCCTTCTCATGAGAAACTGTCCTGTTTACTTTTTTGCAGAACCGCATGCCAAGGCCTGCACCCCTGATGGGGACGGGCTCGTGTGGCAGGCGCAAGGGAAGGGCCCTTACATTCGGCTGAAGTGGCCCAGCTTGCCGTCGTCCCCTTCGCCCCAGGAGAACACCTTCCCGTCGACCGTCAGAGCCGTGGCGTGCCGGCCGCCTGCAATCACACAGGGGTGGGCTCTCAAAGGTGGGCACACGCAGGGCACAGGTAACCCCGTTCGTTCTGCCCGGCGTGCAGCACGCACACATCTCGGGACAAGTACATAGACAAAGGGAGCTTTATGAAGCTACAGAGTTGGCGTCCCAGGAAGAATTTTACTTGCAAAGCAGCAGCACAATAACCTTGCTGTTAACGGGCCTCCTGCTGCTAATCTGTGAAAACCACACGTCAGGGGAGAGGAAAATAAGCACGTCTGTGACCAGGCAAAGGCCCCGGAGACCGCGTGTCTGAGCTGCCCGCAGGGTCACTTCAGCAAAACGCTCCCATCGGCAGTTCGGGCGTCCCTGCACTCTCTCCACAAGGACCTCCTCCCAGCCCTCCCCCTCTGCCCCCCACCCCACGGGCCTGTGCCCCCCCTGCCAGCTCCCAGCTCTTGCCCGCCTAGTCCTCCCTGGCAGGACCAAGTGGAGGGCAGCAACGAGCTGGCCCAGAGAGGACGGAGACAGAGCTGGGACAGGTGGGGTTCTGGGTGGCCGCTGACCTGGCAGAGAGGCCGTACTGGCCGGGACCCTCCCCAGAGAAAAGGGACGTGCCCTTCGCTCGGCCTCTGTCCTGGGGCCTCTCTCGTGGTGTGAGCCCACCTTTCGTACAGACACAACGCATCCCATGCTCAGGCCTGCAGTGCCCGGCAGGGCTGGCCGAGCTGCAGGGGCGTGACTTTTCTAAGGGCTTCTCTTTCACTGGGGCTCAGACAAAGGCGACAGGCTCTCCCAGCAAGGCCACACCTCTGAGCGTGCGCAGGAGGGTGCAGAGGTGCTGGGGCGCCGAGCCGGGGAGGGGCACGGCGGGCACCTCAGAGAGGGCTACTGAAGGGCCCAGGCTCCCTGGCGCCGAGAGCCACGCCTGGCAGGTACCTGAGTGCACGGCCACCTTCTTGACCACGTAGCTGCTGAGCGCCGTGACCTGCCGGGGGATGGGCACGGTGCCGCTGGACATGCCCAGCCCCAGCCGGCCGTTGGTGGCCTCGCCGCAGGCGTACACCTTGCCCTCCACGGTCACTGTGGGCAGAGCGGGGGCAGGGCTCAGCTCCGACGCCACAGTGGGGGTTTTTGGCGTGGAGCACAAGGGACCCGTTTTTAATGCGGGAGGAACTGTACCTGCAAACAGGCTCTTAGAGCCACCCGCCACCTGCACGACGTTCAGAGCCGACAGCGTCTCCGAGAACGAAGGAACCTTTATCTGGAACAGGGTGTTTTGTTAAAACATGGAAAACACAGTTTTACTTACACTTTTAAGATTACCAGTAATTTAGCAGACGATACAAGGAATCACGTGATTTGCATGACCACAATGACCAGTGGTCACTTTTTCTCTGGGTCGCACATGGGGGGGTGGGTGTGGGCCCTGTGGCTGGTGGTGTGCGGAGTCCCCCCCACCCCCCAGGCTGGCCCGTGTGC
>NW_006283149.1:155807-164445 GCF_000327345.1 Myotis davidii
TGGTCCTTGTCGTTCAGGCCCCACACGAACACTTTGGTTCTGATCGTGGCCGCCGACTCCAGCCCCGCAGCCTTCTTCCTGATGAGGCTGCCAGAGGGAAAGACAGGCCGTTCAGCATGAAAAATGTTTCAGAACGAAAAGCAAAGCCGCCTCGAGCCACGGCTGCTCATTTCTGTGGGAAACAACGTCCGAACCCTGGGGCCTCGAGTCACACAGGAATCAGCCTGCACAGCTCCGATGTCTGCCTCCCCGCCCGACGCCTTGTCATAAGGAACTTAGCTCCCGCCTGTTCCCGGGGGAGGGCTCTGAGCTGAACACCACAGCTGCCTGCAGACAGCAGCTCCTGCCGTCCCTGGAGAAGAGCCCCCAGTGGGCCCGGCACTGTGGCCAGGTCCCTAAGGCCAGACATGGGCCTGGTCGCTTCTCCCCAGAAAGACGGTCACAGGCGTCCCCACAGAGCTCCGAGCGCTCTTCCTGTTTACCCTCTGCCAGCGCACGCCCCCATCCGCGTCCAGGAGGCTGCCCGCCGGAGCCCCTCCTGCCCTCAGTGCTCAGGGCTCATCGACTCAGCACGCCCGCCTTGACCTCGGGACACAGAGCACCGGGGACTGATGCCCGACGCGCTCCTTCGGTGCTTGAGGCCCCTGGCTTCCATGTGCTTTGCTCTCTGTGAGTTGGGATGGAACCCAGGGTTCCAGAGACCAGGCCCTAGCGAGGTAACATTTCTCGCGCTGACTTCACGAGGAGTGTTGTAGGGTGTAGCTCTCATCGGACACAGGCACAGGTTTGACCCCAGAGGTGCATATGGAGGCAGCCGTGGACGTTTCTCCCACACTGACATCTCTCTGTCTCTCTCTCTTGCTCCCTCTCTTCTAAGTCAACGTGGGAAATTCTATGTATATTTTATAACAATAACATTTTCAGTTTAAAAGTAAGCAATAAGACACTCAGCAATGCAAGCTATAAATACACCCCATGCCATACCGTTTCCACAGGACACACGATTAGGAACAGTTAGAAAGGAAACTACAGGACATACACCAAAGGGTTAACTGTGACTTTCCGTAGAAAAATCAAACGTTTTTATTTTCTTATTTGAAAGGTATTTTTCTAAACACAGCGTATTTCTGCATCAAACACTTCCCTAAGTTGAACCAAATGGTAACTGTTGAGAACCCGACCGCGTGTGCCCGACACGCCGGGTGCCCTGGAGACTGGGGCGACCTGACCGCGTGTGCCCGACCCGCCGGGTGCCCTGGAGACCGGAGGACCCGACCGCGTGTGCCCGACACGCCGGGTGCCCTGGAGACTGGGGCGACCTGACCGCGTGTGCCCGACCCGCCGGGTGCCCTGGAGACCGGAGGACCCGACCGCGTGTGCCCGACACGCCGGGTGCCCTGGAGACTGGGGCGACCTGACCGCGTGTGCCCGACCCGCCGGGTGCCCTGGAGACCGGAGGACCCGACCGCGTGTGCCCGACACGCCGGGTGCCCTGGAGACTGGGGCGACCTGACCGCGTGTGCCCGACCCGCCGGGTGCCCTGGAGACCGGAGGACCCGACCGCGTGTGCCCGACACGCCGGGTGCCCTGGAGACCAGGGGACCTGGCACGAGCCCCAGCCCCGCGCTCAACTCCCGGCGCCGCCCTTCTCGTCCTCCTCCTCCTCGTTGTCCGAGGCAAGGAAGGGCACGGCGGCCCAGTCCTCCTCCTCGGCGCGTACGCGCCCCAGCAGCACGAGGCCGTGGATCTTGCAGTCGATGCCCGAGCTCCGGCACTGCTTGATGGCGATCTCGATGTACCTGTGGTACTGGACACGCACCGGGAGCTGCAGACCCCGGGGCCACGCCCTCCACCCTGAGCGGCGAGGACCCGTCGGCCCTGGACGTGTGCGAAGGTGCGTCCTGTCCCGACGTCCTGGAGACCCCCAGCCAGGGGCAGGTCGGGTTGGGAGGCCGGGGACTCAGTGTTTGTCTCACAGACGTGAGGGACCAGAGCCCCCGCGTGGCCGCAAGCCTCTGCCTCAGAGCTCCCCAAACAAGACGTCCCAGGAAGGAGGCGGGCGGAGCCTTCACAACGCTCCAGACAGAACGACAGGCGTGCCTGTCTGCCACTGGAGAGGATAGAGCAGAGCCCCGGACTCCGGCCCCTGCTGAGCAAGCACAGCCTACGACCGATTCAGCAGCAGGGAGGCCCTGGGCGTGAAGACGCGCCCTGCGCCGGGACCCCGTGGCGGCGGGAACCGCGCTCACAGATGAGAGTGGCACACGGGCTGGCTGCCTGTGGGCGCCAGGCCACTTCCCACCACGGTGAGGAGACGCGGGCATGGAGACGGGCCCGCCCGCCACTCACCTCTGTGCAGTCGCTCAGCAGGGACACTGTGGTGTCGGTGGGGCTGATGTTGATGGTCTTCAGTTCAATGAGGTTATTCAGGGAATTCCCGCCTGGGAGAGGGGGAGGGAGGCAAGCATCAGACCAGGAGGTTCCCTTCTCTGACGGAGGGCACGTGGAGCCAACGCCCTCGTACCTGACACCACGACCAGGGAGGGCATGTAGCTGCTGTCCGCAGGGTCGACGGTCATTTTCAGTCTGTGGACCAGGACGTCGGGGAAAATCTCCAAGCGGATCCAGTGCTTTAAAAAGAAAGCAACCCCACTCAGTAAGGTCCAGCTCTACTGTAGCTGCTAAGGTCGTATCAGTAAAGCCCGAGCCAGCAGGGGACTGTCAACCCCATCGTGTGGCCTGAGAGACAGACTCTCCTCGGAGCTCCTCCCCCCTCGCTTCTGAGCAGCGGTCAGACGTGGGCCACAGAAAACACGAGTCCAGTGGGGAGAGCGCTTGCTCCACATCTGTCCTGAGTTGCCCCGGGATGCCCCCCTCCCCCCACACAAGTGCAAACACACAACATTCCACAGGCCAAGACGTGCGAGAGGAACGTCTGACAGAGCAGCATCGGGGTGGGATGCTGCAGGAGGGGGCGTAGGACGTGACTCCGTCACACCTCCTGTTAGCGCGTCATTAGACAAAACCTGCTCCCGATATTGTCTAAAACCTCAGACAGTGAACACTGGATGGTATGTTTAGGGTCATTATAAACTGCGCTGGCAGGTCTGGCTAAGTAGTTAGTGTTGTCCCGCAGACCTGAGGGTCTCGGGTTCGATTCCTGTCAAGGGCATGGACCTCAGTTGCAGATTGAATCCCCGGCTCTGGTCTGGGTGTGTGCAGCAGGCAACCAGTCCATGTGTCTCTCTCACACCCATGCTCCTCTCCCTCTCCCTCTCTCTCCTCCCCTTCTCCCTCCCACTCCATCTGAAGGTCGATGGAAAAAATATCCTCAGGTGGGGACTTAAAAATAAATAAATAAAGTATAATCCTATATAATAAAAGACTAATATGCAAACTGTCCCCTCGACTGCGAGTTCAACTGGGAGTTCAACCAGGGGGAGGGGCTGGCCCCACCCGTGCATGAATTGGTGCACCGGGCCTCTAGTAATGATAATAAACGGAAATGTGCACTGAGCCCTAAGCGACCGTCGCAATAGGATCGAGTGGCTTCCAAGTCCAGGGAAGCTCTGAGGTGAGGCGTCAGGGCAGGGTCGGGGCTGCCCTACCTTGCCCTGGGACCCGGAGGACTGCCAGCAGGGCTCGCTGCCGTCGATGAGCCGCGAGGCCTGGTTCACGGAGGAGGACACATGCAGGCTCTTCACCATGCGGGACCAGCTGTCCAGCAGGGCGCCCGGCTGGCTGCTGGGGCCCCGCTTCAGCTGCTTTCCCGAGCGGCCACAGAAGACGGCCGACTGTCCTGTGGGCGGTGAGCAAGTGTTAGAGCGCGTGCTGCACACCAGGAAGCAAAGAAGTTACACAGCAATCAGCTCCCTCCTTTATGCACACTCAAGAGGCCCGGCACACGAGATTCGTGCACCGTGGCGGGGGGGGGGGGGGGGTCCCTCAGCCCAGCCTGCGCCCTCCTGCAGTTCAGGAGCCCTCGGGGGATGTCCGACTGACGGCGTAGGCCTGCTTCCTGCGGGGAGCGGGCCTGAGCTGGCAGTCAGACATCCTTAGCTCTTCCACGGAGGCGGGAGAGGCTCCCACCATCACCACTGTGCTCACCAGCCATGAGCCTGGCTTCTGGCTGAGCGGCGCTCCCCCTGTAGGAGCGCACTGACCACCAGGGGGCAGCTCCTGCATTGAGCACTTCATAGCAACCGGTCGTTTAGCCGTTCCGTTGATTTGCGTATTAGCCTTTTATTATATAGGATGTAGACATACATATACATACACGTGCATATTGATTTCAGAAAGGAAAGGAGAGGGAGAGAGACAGAAACATCAGTGATAAGAGGGAATCACCAACCGGCTGCCTCCTGCACGCCCCACACTGGGGATCAAGCCCACATCCCGGCCATGTGCCCTGACCGGGAATCGAACTGTGACCTCCTGGTTCATGGACTGACGCTCAGCCCCTGAGCCGCCCGGCCAGGCGAGACACAAGCAAACAAACCCTGTGGCCTCTAGTTCCCGTGGCCTCCACCAGCTGTGGGCAGGCTGTCCTCCCGCCCACCGTGGACACGGGGTGCTCACGGCACACACACGGACACGAGGAGCACAGAGCACAGTGGTGCGGTCACTGCGGTTCAGAGCAGGCCCCCCTCACCTGGCTCGTTGATTCTGCCGAACGTGTGCCTGGGGCTGTGCCTCCTGGTCTTGAAGCACGGCTCACAGAAGTCAAAGTCGTCGCAGTTCCTGCACTTGAACCGGGACCCGTTGATGGGGAACACCTGGCAGCCATCGCATCTATTTCGAGAGAGGAGGTCAGGTGCTGCCCTTCATTCCCTCGAGAGCCAGCCGCCCCCACCCCCCACGACCTGCGGCGGACACTCACGTGACGCCGGGGTGCACGCTGGGCACCAGCTCCATCTCGGAGAGCAGCCCGGTCCAGTGGGACTGCTGCGGGAAGTCCACGATGACGTCCTTCCCGTTGGCGCTGAAGGCTGGGGGCACAGACACTGCCTGGGCACCGGCCCCAGAAGCACCCACACCTGAAGCCAAGACCACCCTCCCCGTGCGACATTCTTCGTGGCGACTGAGGTCTCACGTGGAGAGCCTCTCTGAGCCACGTGGACACGCCAGGACCAGCTAGCCCAGGCCAGGGGTCACTTCACACACGGAGGGGCCTGGGGGCACGCATCGGGCCCACGGAGGCTCCCTGTGCGCTGCTCTCTAGCTGGACCCGTGACCTCCCCAGTCAGGCGGGCTTGCTTTCCGTGACACCACGCCCATGCAGTGCGCCCGGGACGGCCACGGTCACCAAAGCCTCTCGGAGGCCCTGGGACGCGAGCCCTCACGCGGAGCGTTCACTCGGACACCAAGCTCTTGTTTCTGAAGTCCATCCGGGTCTGACTTGTAAGCTCTTTGTTAAGAAAGACTCCAGCTAAAGAGGAACGTGAGTGAGCCCGCCCCCTGCAGTGTGAGTGTCTGCCCTGCCCGGGGCAGCACCGCAGGGCGTATCTACCCCCGCCCTGTCCCCCCACCCCCACCATTCACAGCAGGAGTTTTCCACGATGCTCAGAACAGGGCAGGACTTCTCTATGGACGGAACGAGTTCAAAGGTAAAATTAAAGCACACGCAAACTTAATTTAACTTCTCACGCAACTGTTAGAGCGGACACACCGTGCCTTTTGAAGGATGCCACTGGTCTGATCTGAAACCTCAACGTCACACTAAGTATCAATGGAGAACTTTGTCTCCAGTTCCTTCTTGCCATCACTTGCACATTTCCATTCTTAAGCTTGGTTCTACGTTTTTATAAAGTATTAAGAAAAAGAGAAAAACGGCCCCAGTCCGAGGGAGCTGGCCAGCCGCTCACATACGGGCCGCGGGGCAGGACACTGGACAGAGCATCCCAGACAGGCCACCCTGGGACGGCCGGGTGGAGACAAGGACCACAGGCACATCTGACCAAGTTCAAGTCGCCCCAAACCAGCAACTAGGCCCTGCCCGGCGGCCAGGGCCACCTGCCTCCTCCAGTAACTTCCTCCTGGCTCTGTCCTCTCTGCCTCCTGGGGAATACAGTAGGTCCTCGAGTTACGTCAGAGATCCGTTCCTACGGCGATGTAACTCGATTTTCACTGTAAGTCGGAACCCAGCTACATAAGCACCTACGTCACTGACGAGGAGCACGTACATAGCAGTAATGAAGTGAAACAGTAAAAAAAATTTAAAAGGTAACAATTCCTGACCTTTACTTGTGGTAAATCCTATCTAATAAGGAGGGAATATGCTAAATGACCCTCCCCCCATCACAGAGATGCGGCGCCCACAGCCAATAAGGAGGAAATATGCTAATTGACTGCCCCGCCCTCAAAGATGACGGTGCCCACAGCCACAAGATGGCCAGCAGGGAAGGACAGTTAGGGGTGACCAGGCCTGCAGGAGAGGACAGTTGGGGGAGACCGGGCCGGCAGGGGAGCAGTTAGGCGTCGATCAGGCTGGCAGGGGAGCGGTTGGGGGTGATCAGGCAGGCAGGCAGGCGAGCAGCTGGGAGCCAGCAGTCCCGAATTGTGAGAGGGATGTCCGATCCCACAGGGTAAGGGTCAGGGTTAGTGCTACAGGGATCGGGTCTAAACCGACAGTTGCCCATCCCCCAAGGGATCCCAGACTGGAGAGGGTGCAGGCTGGGCTGAGGGACACCCCCTAACACCGTGCACGAATTCCGTGCACCAGGCCTCTAGCAAAGAATAAAAACATAAAGCACACATGTACACACGTCGAAACGACGGAAATTTTTTATAAATAAACGGGCGATGGCGACGTAACCACGAAACGACGTACGTCGAGTCCGACATAGCCCAAGGACTGTCTGTACTTACTAAGATTCCCATTCTCAGTGGTACCCGCTTCCTTGACCCTTCCCCAAAGTATCTGCAGGGGCACCCTGAGCTCCAGGGCACACGCCCTCCCCACCTGCCACGACGGCGCTCCCGCCTGGAGCAGGACGACAGAGCCCGGCTGGCAGGCCACCGGCTTTCCTCACGCGTTTCTCTCCCCGTGAGCGAGGAAACAGCCTTCGTGGGCTGAGAAAAGCGAGCACTTGGTGCTGCCGCCAAGGGCGTTACCTTTCACGACGCCCACACTCTGGTGCGTCACGGAGCCCCACTTGTACTTCGGGGTGGTCACCGCGGCCTTGACCCGCACCTTGTCTCCGATCTTGATGTGGGCGGGGAAGCTCGGGGGAGGGTAGCCTAGATGCCAAGGGAGGAGCCGAGGTGAGCACAGCTAGCAGTGCAGCCCGTCGCGGTCCAGCTTGATCACCTTGCCCACGTCGCCCTCGCACACCTCCTCGTACGTCCGGCAGCACCGCACCATCATGCCCACCTCAAGCGACACCAGATGGGAAGTCAGCCCAGGGTGCGGCCGAGGAGGTGGCCGTGAGAGCAGCGCCACTGCTCCTGGGACGGCTTCCTCCCCACAGAGCGCCACGCCTTTCTCGCTGAGGGAACCAGGGCTCCTTGGGAAGCCGCGTGCTCACGGTCGGGGCAGGAAGCGCCCCGGGGGTCCAGGCCACCTCGTGCCATAAAGCAAGGGAGCGAGCAGAGAGGAACCCTGACCCTAACCCTGCAGAAGAACGCCCCGACCAAGAGGGACGAGGGCCGGAGCACACCAAACCCCGAGGGCACACGTGTTGGCCGTGAGGAAGGTCTGGTGCCTCCGTGAGAGCAGGGCACCGTCTCTGCCCAGGACAAACCCAGCTCGTCCCCTTCCCTTCCTACATTAACCGTGACAGGCCTCTGTGCGGTGCATGCTGCTGGCCCGCGGCCTCTCCCAGACGCGGGAGCAGGACCTGTGTGTGCCTGAGGCGGCTCTGGCCCAGCAGCGGCTCACCTGGATGTTCTCCCGCACGTACACGGCGTAGTCATCATTGCTCAGGAAGTCCGCCCGCTTCTTGTACGTCTGGCTCTCTGTCACCACGGCCCCAGAAGACTGCGAAAGGTCAAGTGCATTTTAAAACACGGGGACACAGATGACCCTCCTGAGAGGAACTGTGTGAAACCTACAACACGAGGAACCAGTGTGAAATAGTCACGGATGTTCTCCCGCACGTACACGGCGTAGTCATCATTGCTCAGGAAGTCCGCCCGCTTCTTGTACGTCTGGCTCTCTGTCACCACGGCCCCAGAAGACTGCGAAAGGTCAAGTGCATTTTAAAACACGGGGACACAGATGACCCTCCTGAGAGGAACTGTGTGAAACCTACAACACGAGGAACCAGTGTGAAATAGTCACTCATCCTTTGGAAAGACGGGAGAAGGGACCCTGAGCCACTGACAAGCCAGCCCCGCATCCGAGAGACCAGCAGCACCAGCCCCTCAGGCAGTGCCTCTCGGAGCCCAGAGCACAGACACCTCGAGGCACCGCCCATCCATCCACAAACCATCTGCTCAGGTCAGAAGTGGAGGCGGCACGTACACAGGTTCCCTCACGGAGCACCGTCCACAGGCGGCACATGCACACGGTTCCCTCACGGAGCACCGTCTACAGGCGGCACGTGCACACGGTTCCCTCACGGAGCACCGTCTACAGACGGCACATGCACACGGTTCCCGCACGGAGCACCGTCTACAGAGAGCACGTGCACACACA